>NC_092110.1:12155389-12455389 GCF_045679555.1 Salvelinus alpinus | reverse complement strand
CTGTCCACAGTAGTGTCTGAGGAAGCCAGGGCCCTGTTGCACTGTGGGAAGAGTTTTAGAGCCTCAGTCCTCCAGCAGTATGTCCACCTCCTCCACGGGAACTCTGTCTGAGCTCCTGCTGTCATCAGGTCCAGGAACTCCTGCACGTGCTCAGGAAAGAGCTGCACCGTGTCCATGTATAAACCCTGTGGATAGACACACACAAACACACACGTCAGAAACAGGTTCATATATTCTGACTAGAACACACCAAAGAGCTACTAATTATCACTGTTTCATCATTTCATCTGTCACTGTGCTCACCTTGGCCCATCCTAGAGAGCCCTCTTCCCTTCTCCACTTTCCCTTCTGACACCTATAGTACACAACAAAACACCAGACGTCAGCTTCAGCCATACTTCCAATGCTCCTTCATCATTCGGCTATTGGAACAAACAGAGGTTCTGATAACTGGATAATGATTTAGGGGTATGTTTTAAAGAGGTGTCTTACCAGGAAATTCATGTACATCCTCCACAGCAACGGACCGTGGGACCCCGTGCTCTGTTGCTATGGCGTTCTCAAACAGTGAGCGAATACGGTTGCTTAGGCCGTTCTCTGGAAGGGTGGATAAGGTGTCGCCATAGCAACCAGACCTGCCAAGAAAGCAATAACAACTCGCGAAAAAACATCCAGTTAGCTAACCAAATGAACTTCAATCTAAATGTGAGCTACTGCAGACTAGTACTATCTATTTGTGTGTGTGTGTGTTCTGTTATCAACATTATTTGATTAAATTGATACTGATTAAAGTCTTCCATCCTCAGTGTTCCCCGTCTGTAGAGTCCACCAGCTGCTTCCTCTGCTGCTCTGCACTGATGGCGAACAGGCGCGGCACGACACTGGCACTAGCCTTGGCCACGCTGTGGAATAAGCGGCGTGCCCTGCCGCCGCTGTGGTAGCGGTTCTCCTTCTGCACATAGAGCTGCCACAGGGGGGCACTCGAGGCAGAGCAGGCTAGCGCCGAGGTCAGCGCCAGTCTGAGATGGCTGACTGGCTACACGCTGGTGCTGCTGTGGTAGCACAGCAGTGCCGCCTGCTGGACAGCCAGGGCCTCACACTCTGAGGCAGCAGAGCTCTGTGTCTGTGTGTCGCTCGCTGCTAGCTGACCCCTGGGCTGACATACTGGGGTGTTGCTCCAGCCTCTCCCTGGCCAGGCTGACATCTGCAGCATCAGGTAATGGAACAGGGCATAACACCCCACTAGCCCTTTGACCTGCCCGGCAGGGAGCTCACCACCGCCTGCTCATATGCCTTCCTGGGCTTCAGAACGGCCACTGGAGCCACCTGTCCAGTGAAGGGGGCATACGAACTACCCTCTGCTAACTTGGTGAGGATATAGACTGCTGGTGAAGACACGGCGGTAGTGGTATTTGGTATTTTATTAGGATCCCCATTAGCTGTTGCAAAAGCAGCAGCTACTCTTCCTGGGGTCCACACGAAACATGAAACATAATACAGAATGACATAATACAGAACATCAACAGACAAGAACAGCTCAAGGACAGAACTACATAAAGGCACACATAGCTTACATATCAATGCATACAGACCAACTATCTAGGTCAAATAGGAGAGAGGAGTTGTGCTGTGAGGTGTTGCTTTATTTGTTTTTAGAAACCAGGTTTGCTGTTTCTTTGAGCAATATGAGATGGAAGGAAGTTCCATGCATCAAGGGCTCTATATAATAGTGTACGCTTTCTTGAACTTGTTCTGGATTTGGGGACTGTGAAAACACCCCTGGTGGCATGTCTGGTGGGATAAGTGTGTGTGTCAGAGCTGTGTGTAACTTGACTATGCAAACAATTTGGGATTTTCAACAGATTAATGTGATGCAGTCAGTCTCTCCTCAACTCTTAGCCAAGAGAGACTGGCATGCATAGTATTTATATCAGCCCTCTGATTACAATTAAGAGCAAAACGTGGTGCTTTGTTCTGGGCCAGCTGCAGCTTAACTAGGTCTTTCCTTGCAGCACTGGACAACACGACTGGACAATACTCAAGATTAGACAACACTAGAGCCTACTTAACCTAGTGACAGTCTTCCCTGCCACTGCTCCGCCCGTACCCCCTCACCAGGCCTCCTTCACCTCCAGCCACCCTGCCACGCCCAGACCCGTGTCGAACACCTTGTGGGCCTCGTCCAGATTCCCTAGCAGCCACTCCAGGTGGGCGAACTCCCTCCACAGGCTCAGCCAGCGCTTGGCCAGGCGCTTGCTCCTCTTCCCCTGGGCTTTCACACGCTTCTTGTTTCTTCCAGGCACGTACCTCAGCACCTTCATGTTACATATAGTGCGAAGGAGAAGGGACACAGAGAGACATGAGCATTAGTGGGAGAATCTCAGTGGAGAATGAGAGGGGGAAGGACACATGGTTCGGCATTAAAAAGGACTGAAGACATGTACATTTACAATTACTTTTAATTCCTTCACGATTAGAAAAAGCCTTTCAAACCAAAGGAGCTGCCCTTGGCTGAGCATATGCTTGCCTGACTCTAAAGCTTGTAGCTAGGGTAACCTGGTGTTACCTTGAGCTTCTCATTCTGGATCCAGTGCAGTGAGAAGACGGCTCTCTCCTGAGCAGAGAACAGAAACTCCTCCCCCTGCTTACACAGCCACGCCCCCCTCCTGGTGCCCTGCATCGAAGTCATGTGACATCCTGTTTCCATTGATCATCCTTCTACAACTTGATTGGAGTCCACCTGTGGTAAATTAAATTTATTGGACATGATTTGGAAAGGCACACACCTGTCTATATAAAGTCCCACAGTTGACAGAGCACAATCCAAGCCATGAGGTCGAAGAAAAACATTTCACAGCATTGAAGGTCCCCAAGAACACAGTGGCCTGCATCATTCTTAAATGAAAGACGTTTGAAACCACCAAGACTCTTCCTAGAGCTGGCCTCCCGGTCAAACTGAGCAATCGGGAGAGAAGGGCCTTGGTCAGGGAGGTAATCAAGAACCAAATGGTCACTCTGACAGAGCTCCAGAGTTCCTCTGTGGAGATGGCAGAACGTTCCAGAAGGACAACCATCTCAGCAGCACTCCACCAATCAGGCCTTTATGGTAGAGTGGCCAGACGGAAGCCACTCCTCAGTAAAAGGCACATGACAGCCTGCTTGGAGTTTGCCAAGAGGCACCTAAAGGACTCTCAGACCATGACAAACAAGATTCTCTGGTCTGATGAAACCAAGATTAAACCCTTTCGCCTGAATACCAAGCGTCACGTCTGGAGGAAACCTGGCACCATCGCTACGGTGAAGCATGGTGGTGGCAGCATCATGCTGTGGGGATGTATTTCAGCGGCAGGGACTGGGAGACTAGTCAAGATCGAGGGAAAGATGAACGGAGAAAAGTACAGAGATCCTTGATTGAAACCTGCTCAGGACTTCAGACGGGGGTTGAAGGTTCACCTTCCAACAGGACAACGACCCTAAGCACACAGCCAAGACAACACAGTAGTGGCTTCTGGTCTCTGAATGTCCGAGCCAGAGCCCGGACTTGAACCCGATCCCCATCCCCATCCAACCTGACAGAGCTTGAGAGGATCTGCAGAAAAGAATGGGAGGAACTCCCCAAATCGAGGATGTAATTGCTGCCAAAGGTGCTTCAACAAAGTAGCGAGTAAAGGGTCTGAATACTTATGTAAATATGATATTTCAGTTGTATTTATTTTTATACATTTCTAAACATTTCTAAAAACCTGTTTTTGCTTTGTCATTATGGGGTATTGTGTGTAGATTAATGAGGGGAAAAAACAATTTAATACATTTTAGAATAAGGCTGTAACGTAACAAAATGTGGAAAAAGTCAAGGGGTCTGAATACTTTCCGAATGCACTGTAAATAGCAACGCTAGGACCCATTCTTAATGGTAGATATATCCCAGGTTTGGCACCACTATCACCAGTGATTACAGCCAATACCTGTCAGTCCGGGTCCTCACAGTCCTCCACAAATTGGCCTTTGGTTTTGTCTGCCCTCCAAGGCAGCCAATAGATGGCCTTATTTGACGTCGCCACGTCCAACCAGATCCTCCACTTGGGCCAGGTCTTATCCTTCACCTCTGATTCCTCCTGATCTTTATCATCTTCATCATCTGTCACACAGAGGTTCTAAAGGTTAAAGGGATACCATTTGTATGTCTCTGTGTCCAGTATTAAGGAAGTTAGAAGTTGTTTTGTGAGCCAAGGCTAACTAGCATTAGCAGATACCCATAGACTTCCAGGCTTCTAAGGCTAGTTAGCAACTTCCTTCAAATCCCATGCAGACATAAAAATGGTATCCACGAGTTCATCCGACTCTGGGGAAGTTGATAAAGGGCCTCATTGCCAAAATCCTAATGTATTCCTTTAACATTACAACACTACGACTTATATCGCCAAAATGTCCTTATACAATGATGTTACTAGTGCAATTAGTGATACAACACAGGAAGGTTAAAGGGACACTTGTGGATACCATTTGTATGCCTCTGTGTCCAATATGAAGGAAGTTAGAAGTCGTTTTGTGAGCCGACTTCATGTAACGTGTTACCACAGGTTTTAGTATAGGCTAGCTATAATGTGACTGACCTTGTTCACTGGGTTGGAGCCAGCCTCCACTCTCCTGCTGCATCATCTAGGCTCTCCACACCTTGACCCCCCTCTCCCCGACACAGGGCTCCCCACTGTCCCAGAAGGGCTCAAAGAACTCCACCTAGGGGACCACAAAGGGCAAAGGTCAATGGTATGGTTTAATGCAATACAAAAAATATATTTATATCAATCAATTCATAAATAACACAGTAATTAACACTAAGCACAATCACAGAGTGGGTGGAGGAGTGGGAATGTCGGTTATTTCAACAATGTAATAATTTCATGGGTTGAGGGCAGTTGTCTCTGTCTGCGCTGAGGTCAGCAGTTCTCCTGACAGGAAGAACATTAGGCTGCACTACAGGATAGCCTGCAGGACAGTAACAGGACCATGGCAGGACAGCATGTGTCTCTCTGCCATCAACATAATGCTGCCAGTGCACGTCTCTGGCTGCCATCAACAGAGTGCTGCAGTGATTAGCAAACCAGACCCCCATGGAGAACAGCAGAAACTCATTAGTGTAGAATTTAAGGTGGTACTGTTTATACTGCTCTAATTTCTGGAGAAATTGCTCAGATCATTTTCTAATAATCAGATGATTACAGAGTAAAGCCACAGGGAGTCTCTCTCTTCCTCATTAAAGGGGAACTGCACCCGCTGATTTGGCATAGTTTTTTGGCTCGCTCCTCAAGAAATGCTGGCGGCCATGACAGAAGCCAAACGTGAGTTGATTTGGGGGTGTGGTTTGATGTGGGTGTTTCTTGGGTGTGTCCTTGCCACCACCAACAAAACCCAGAAGCTTGTCAGAACCTTGCCCACAGCTGTTCACCAGTCCCAACGTCAACAGTGAGGAGGCGACTCCGGGATGCTGGCATTCTAGGCAGAGTTGAAAAAAAAAGAGGCAAATCTCAGACTGGCCAATAAAAAGAAAAGGTTAAGATGGGAAAAAGAACACAGACACTGGGCAGAGGAACTCTGCCTAGAAGGCCAGCATCCCGGAGTCGCCTCTTCACTATTGACGTTGAGACTGGTGTTTTGCGGGTACTATTTAATGAAGCTGCCAGTTGAGGACTTGTGAGGCGTCTGTTTCTCAAACTAGACACTCTAATGTACTTGTCCTCTTGCTCAGTTGTGCTTCGGGGCCTCCCACTCCTCTTTCTATTCTGGTTAGAGCCAGTTTGCGCTGTTCTGTGAAGGGACTAGTACACAGCGTTGTACTCAACTAGTCTAAAGAAGGCCAGTTTTATTGCTTCTTCAGTCAGGACAACAGTTTTTAGCTGTGCTAACATAATTGCAAAAGGGTTTTCTAATGATCAATTAGCCTTTTAAAATTATAAACTTGGATTAGCTAACACAATGTGCCATTGGAACACAGGAGTGATGGTTGCTGATAATGGGCCTCTGAACACCTATGTAGATTTTCCTTTTTTTTTCTTTTTTCTGCCGTTTCCAGTTACAATACTCATTTACAACATTAACAATGTCTACACTGTATTTCTGATCAATTTGATGTTATGTTAATGGACAAAAAATGTGTTTTTCTTTCAAAAACAAGGACATTTCTATGTGACCCCAAACTTTTGAACGGTAGTGTACATTTGAAGTTGGGGGTTTACATACACTTAGGTTGGAGTCAATAAAACTCGCTTTTCCACCACTCCACAAATTTCTTGTGAACAAAGTTTAGTTTTGGCAAGTCGGTTAGGACATCTACTTTGTGCATGACACAAGTCATTTTTCCAACAATTGTTTTCAGACAGATTATTTAACTTATAATTCACTGTATCACAATTCCAGTGGGTCAGTTTACATACACTAAGTTGACTGTGCTTTTAAACAGCTTGGAAAAGTCATGGCTTTAGAAGCTTCTGGTAGGCTAATTGACATCATTTGAGTCAATTGGAGGTGTACCTGTGGATGTATTTCAAGGCCTACCTTCAAACTCAGTGCCTCTTTGCTTGACATCATGGGAAAATCAAAAGAAATCAGCCATGACCTCAGAAAAACTATTGTAGACCTCCAACAGTCTGGTTCATCCTTGGGAGCAATTTCCAAACGTTCATCTGTACAAACAATAGTACGCAAGTATAAACACCATGGGACCACGCAGCCGTCATACCGCTCAGGAAGGAGATGCGTTCTGTCTCCTAGAGATGAACGTACTTTGGTGCGAAAAGTGCAAATCAATCCCAGAACAGCAAAGGACCTTGTGAAGATGCTGGAGGAAACAGGTACAAAAGTATCTATATCCACAGTAAAACGAGTCCTATATCGACATAACCTGAAAGGCCGCTCAGCTGCTCCAAAACCGCCATAAAAAAAGCCAGACTTCGGTTTGCAACTGCACATGGGGACAAAGATCGTACTTTTTAGAGAAATGTCCTCTCGTCTGATGAAACAAAAATAGAACTGTTTGACCATAATGACCATCTTTATGTTTGTAGGAAAAAGGGGGAGGCTTGCAAGCCAAAGAACACCATCCCAACCGTGAAGCACGGGGGTGGCAGCATCATGTTGTGTTGGTGCTTTGCTGCAGGAGGGACTGGTGCACTTCACAAAATAGATGGCGTCATGAGTAGTGAAAATTATGTGGATATATTGAAGCAAAATCTCAAGACATCAGTCAGGAAGTTAAAGCTTGGTCGCAAATGGGTCTTCCAAATGGACAATGACCCCAAGCATACTTCCAAAGTTGTGGCAAAATGGCTTAAGGACAACAAAGTTAAGGTATTGGAGTGGCCATCACAAAGCCCTGACCTCAATCCTATAGAAAATGTGTGGGCAGAACTGAAAAAGTGTGTGTGAGGAAGGAGGCCTACAAACCTGACTCAGTTACACCAGCTCTGTCAGGAGGAATAGGCCAAAATTCACCCAACTTATTGTGGGAAGCTTGTGGAAGGCTACCCAAAACGTTTGACCCAAGTTAAACAATTTAAAGGCAATGCTACCAAATACTAATTGAGTGTATGTAAACTTCTGACCCACTGGGAATGTGATGAAAGAAATAAAAGCTGAAATAAATCATTCTCTCTACTATTATTCTGACATTTCACATTCTTAAAATAAAGTGGTGATCCTAACTGACCTAAGACAGGGAGTTTTTACTAGGATTAAATGTCAGGAATTGTGAAAAACTGAGTTTAAATGTATATGGCTGAGGTGTATTTAAAATTCGAACTTCAACTGTATGTGTCAACAAATAATGTCAGTTTACATAAATTATGTTGTTACACAATTGGGTTTTCAAATGTATTAAAGTAATGAAGTGGGTTACCTTCTATATTTGTACAAATGATGAGCCTGTGAAAGCTTTTTCTGCTGACAGGTGAAGGTTGCTGGCCAGACACAGTGAGCAGAAGCTTAGCCCCCAGACACATCCTTCGGAGGATCGCAAGCAACATTGTTCATAATTCAGCACGTATAGTAGCTAAGTTATTAAACACTAATTCGTATTCCATGCTTGAATATCCCATGAATATGAAACCTCTCAAAATGTTTTCTATTGTACCTCTCTATTTGGCCAACTAGTTGTCAGTATAAACTCACAGAGGAAAGGGAGACCTCTCTCTCTCCCAATACTTGATAAAGGTAATATTCCTTCTTCTACCTTTCACTCAGCAGAAAGGGATTTGGATGAGAAAGCCAGGGCTCAGTTGGATAGGAATTAGAATGCACCACTGCTGGTAAAAAGCCTCTATTAAAAGCTGATCGTGCATTTTAAATGCCCCCTTAGCAAAGTTTCCATGTAGAGATTAAAGTAAAGTGACAAGGCCCAGACCATAGCCTGAAGGGCACTCTCTGGATGGGTCCCCAGCACTGCTTTAATGCCTGTGACGGAAAACACACAGCCCTAGTCTAAGGTAAACACATCCCACTGGTGCACTGGCTCTGGATAAACAGCCAATACAGTAACACAGACCCCCAATTCATCATGAGTCTATTCTGGGGAGAGCAACCAGCCGGATGCATGCGTGTTCTTTGCAGAGGTACATGGGGAATGACTGTGTGTGTGTCTACCTGTTGTCTGGTGGATAGGTCCTTGACAGTGTCTGGCTTGAAGAAGGTGAAGTCCAGCAGGCACTGGAACAGGCGCACAGCCTTTTCTGAGTGGCCTGCATGCCTGAGGAAATGACACTGCTGGAGGAAGATGGCTGCAGAGATAAAGACAGAGACAGAGAGAACATTCAATACCACATCATTAAATCAGGCCATCTAATCTAGGCTTGGTTTTCTGTATTGTAATCGCTCCTCTGCCAAACTAACCCTGAATCAAATGTTAGATTATGGAGATGTTATTCTCAGATCGGCAGGTAAGAGTGCACTTGAGCGGCTAGATGTTCCATTGCAAATCGGATGGCAGAATGGTACAGAACATCTAGCCGATCAAGTGCACCCTTACCTGTCAATCTGAGAATGACGTCCTTATTGAACTCCTCTGTAAACTGGCCATCTCTTTATACTAGACGCATAATCCACTGGTTGATACTCATTTACAAAGCCCTCTTGGGCCTCACTCCCCCCTACCCGAGAGGGCTATTGCAACCATCCTCCTCTATATACAGTAACCGATCTGCCACATTCTGTTAAAAGTCCCCAAAGCAAACACATACCTGGGTCGTTCCTCTTTTCAGTTCGCTGCAGATAGCGACTGGAACGATCTGCAAAAAAGGATAAAGCTGGAAAGTTTTGTCACCGTCTCAGCTTTCAAGGACTCAATGGTGGACATTCTCACTGACAGCTGTAGCTGTTATGCGAGCCAATAACCTATACTGTTGATTGTGGTGTCTGTTTTCTGTCTTTACAATTATTTGTTGGTGCGGTCTGTCTATTTGTCTGCTCAGTAGGGCTATGTTGCTTGTACTGTGGTGTGACAGTCTTTTTCCCTCGTGCTGTTGTCTGGCCTTAATGTTGTTTGTGCCATGTATATTTTTGTTGTCATAGGTCTCCCTTCATGTAGTGTGATGTCTCTTGTCGTGAAGTGCTGTTTCCACTTTCTGTCTGCTGAGGCATCTGTGCTGTTGCCAAGTGTATTCCGTCTGTGTTGTCCGTCTCGTCTGACTTTTTTTGTATTCCCGCCCCCTGCCCCACAGGAGGCCTATTGACTCTTGCCGTGACACAAAGCACCCACTTCAATCCCACTTATTAGAACCAGCACAGGTCCGTTAGTTTAGTACGAGCTAATGTGAATATATCCTCAGACTTTGAGTGAAGAAAAAACTGAGTAGGATGAGGAAAATAAAGTGAGAGATGGCAGGAAAAAAAGTTTGAAAAGTAATAACAGATAGCTAATCTTTCCTGGATGAAAAATTCAGCAGGCCAATTAAAGGTACACATCCCTGAGGTCACATGAAATGGCAGCTTCTCAAAAGCGGTCTTCATTATTCATTAAATCCTTATCAAGTTATAATTAATGCTGCCGTCTCCTGCAGATGTTCCCTACAAGTTGGGGTTTTCATTGCCCTGCCTTGTAGCCTGGTCCCAAATATGTTTGTACTGTCTTGCCCAACACCTATAATCATTGGCATGACAATGACCATAGGAGTTGGCAAGACAGCACAATCAGAACTGGTACCAGGCTACCTGCCGTCAGCATTTTCTAAAAGGAAACAAACAGTCAAAGATACTGACAGTCTCCCTCAGCGGAATGCAAGGAGCCCGGTGTAGATATATGACCAGCATTCTTATGTAAGCAGAGGCTATGGTCCAGTTTTAGCACATGCTGCTTATTCCATGCTTAGATCTCCCACACTGTTTGATCTGTCAACGGTGCAGCTGCAGAAACGCTCAAATATGTACTATCCAGCCACAAGAGGGAGTCTGTGACCATCATATTATAACAAAGAGAATCACTCAAATAAAAGAGCTTTCTGTACCTATCAAGTCGAGTTGAGAATACCAAAGATTCTACAAGTGATTACGTACATGTGTTGAACCTGAAACAGCTAGCCTGTTTTCTGAGTTGCAGCAGGTGATCTATGAACCCAAATAGTTACAGTATGTTAAACAAAATTCCAGGTGATTTGAATAAGCGAGGCATCACTGGATAACATCAAATCTATATCATGTTATTCCACCCTTAGACAACCAGTCATTGTTGTAATAACAGTAAGCTGTGGTAGACAGACAAATTGTTCCAGTAGGCTAATGAATGCCGAGGACTGGCTTCTGTTTGTTTAAATCTTATTATTTAGACAGGGGGAAAAAAGGCTTGAATTGTGCCTGGAGTGCGTCCCATTCTTATCATTGTTCAACAGGCTAAAGCCCTGACAGGATAGTTCCAGGATCAGCCCAGTGGCAGCCCTACCCAGACTGACCGATGGCCAGCCAGTCTAACTAGATAATAGTTTCATTAGACAAATTGAGGGGCAGCTGCCAGAGGGCCAGGAGGCTAAGCCATCGCTGCAGTATTCATATCATGGATCAGCAGCATAGACACTGGATATCCATTATCCTCCCTCTTTCTGCCTCTTCCACTCCCTCTCTCGTCTCTCCTTCTCCCTCCCTCCCTCCCTCCCTCTCCTTTCGGGTCCTTTTCTCCTGTCAGTGGTCAGAAACATGACACAGCACAAACCTGTTTAGGGGTCTTTTCAGTCAGGTGAAAGATGTTACAGAAAGTTGCAGATATAACTGTCATGTAGAAGGAATCATGTCAGTTCTATTTATGACATCTATCTGCACCATTCCACAACGTTCGCCTGCTGATGAGGCCCTGGTACTATGGCTCTGCTACACCCATAGACATCTGGCAATGACATCATGATAGACATAACCACAATAATGCTTTCTTATTTCTTTTCTTACCTTTATTTAACTAGGCAAGTCAGTTAAGAACAAATTCTTATTTACAATCACGGCCTACACTGGCCAAACCCGGACAACGCATGGGCCAATTGTGCGCCGCCCTATGGGACTCCCAATCACGGCCGGTTGTGATACAGCCTGGATTCGAACCAGGGTGTCTGTAGTGACTCCTCAAGCATGGAGATGCAGTGCCTTAGACCACTGACCCACTCGGGAGCCCAGCTAGCCAGCTATCACAAGTTAGTCTATCACGAGAGATTACAAGCTCCTCAAATCCATACCAAAGGCTTCTGAAAGGAGTTGAAAGATACATAAACACACACACACACACACACACACACACACACACACACACACACACACACACACACACACACACACACACACACACACACACACACACACACACACACACACACACACACACACACACACACACACACAGGTTATCTATTAGCTGACCCCAGTAGAAGAATGACATAGCTCTCAATCACTCCCTCATTGTCTAGACCATCGAAACCATCCCTACAACATGATATTAGACAACGGCACCTTTCTCTTCCACCAAAATGACGACTCATCAACTCTTCTCTTCCACTCTCACGGTAACAGTCCAAACATGCAGAATGAACCACAAACAGTTCAATACAGCACCAGCACATAACATACTGACGAGGAGAAACTTGAACCATAATTCTCGCTCTCTGTGTCAGCCCCTCTACAGGACGGCCCTGTGCGAACGAAGGATGAGAACAAAAATCAGAACAGGCTTGAATGTACAGTATTATGTCCACAGAGCAGGCAGTGAGTGAGAAATGATGTTGCCACGAGCAGCAACGCAGACATTGAGATGAATAAGATGCAAGACTTCGCTCTCACACAGTATCTGTACGTGCACGGGTTCGCTACGCGCTGTTCAGTGTGGTAGCTAGAGCACCAAAACAGCGGAGAAATTGAGCGTCACGCGTCAACGCTCTTAGTTGCTGCGGAAATTGCCCCACTATGCCGTTTACTTTCTGCATCGACGCCATATCGCTGAGTCTACCTTAAATAAGTTAGAAGTTATTCATGCTAAATTGAATTTAAAACATAATAATATGTAGTGTATATTGCATGTGGCTTGGACAATTACCCAGCATGTGTTCATCAGTGCCCGGCAGCGCCCGGTGAGACAACATGCTCCCGTCCTGCACTACCGCCAGCGTGCTCAGACACTTTCCGTACACCGTATTGACCTTTGACACATAGAAGGTGCTGAGTGGCTTTGCACAAACAGCAGGTACTTCCTCCACAGTGGGGGGGGCGTTGTTGGGGTGCAGGAACACCAGTTTCTTCCACTCCTTCAACAGAGCAGCTGGCTCCCACAGCTCCCTGCACAGACGCAGTAGCTCCAGCTTCAGCTCCACACAGCTGGGGTTACTGTCCACCGCTCGATCCAAAATGCATGGACTCACTGACTTCACTGACCTCTTCTGGCGCTCTGTCTCGTTCTCAGAGAAGTCAACAAACACTCCGGGGGCACTCGCCACTTCGTCCTGTAATACAGATCGGGAAGTTATTATAATTTAAAGGTTATGATAGTAGCTAGTACATAATCATGTGATTTGTTTTGTATCAAGACATTTCCTGTTCTGGTGAAAAGGCCAGCAAAAACTATTTTGAAATCCTAGTGAAATCTAATGTGATGTGATGACACTGATTGGTGTGGTGTGTAATTGTGGGGTTTTAACGTTGAATACCGTACCTGGAAGTTGACAAACTGCAGCCAGGTGTGTGCCTGTGGGGGTTTCCCTCAGCCTCCTGTTAAAGTCCTAAACCTGTTCAGCCAGCAGGGCGGCAGCATTGTCTCTGGGAGTAGAGGGTTGTTCCTCTGCCTTGCCCTGCTCTGCCTTCCCCTGAAGCGACAGGGAGGAGGAGGACTCATACACCCCCAGCGGGTTGACCCAGGGGGCCTGGCCCGGGGAAGAACCACCCCCCTCAGCCTCACCTTCCAGGCAAGGGGGCACAGGGATGAAGGGTAGGGTGGTAGTGACCTCTGGTGGTGGTCTAGGCAGCGTGGATTTGACCTCAGCAGCTGGCGGACGGTGAGGGAGAAGTAGCGGTCGGGTCTCTGTCCCCTCTCTTCTTCTCTGGGCCGGACTCAGAACAGCTCACGGCCTGAGATCGCGGGTCCAAACCCAGAGAAGAACGGCCTTTCCTCTTGTACCTTGAAAGACATTATAATCATTACAGTAACATGTAGAATCCCTGTAAAGAAAACACAGTAGTGGAATGTCTTGAGAAATTGTTGTTTTGAGAGAGTTGTGAAAGGGGTGCAGCATCACCTGACCTCATCCAAAAGGTAAAACCAAAGTCCCCCCTACAGCAATACACCAAGCACCAGTCCAATCATTGACTATATTGATCACATTTCTCTTAGCTTGCTGTGAGTGAGTGAGTGAGTGAGTGAGTGAGTGAGTGAGTGAGTGAGTGAGTGAGTGAGTGAGTGAGTGAGTGAGTGAGTGAGTGAGTGAGTGAGTGAGTGAGTGAGTGAGTGAGTGAGTGAGTGAGTGTATTAACAGGTATTGATTGCAGGTCTCTAAAGATACAGATGCCACGTCGACAACACATTAAACCCGACATCAACTGGACATGTGCCAGGAGCTCTATTTGTTGCCTTTTAGCAGTTAGTAAAAAAAAGTGGACATCACATTTACATAAGTATTCAGACCCTTTACTCAGTACTTTGTTGAAGCACCTTTGGCAGCGATTACAGCCTCGAGTCTTCTTGGGTATGATGCTACAAGCTTGGCACACCTGTATTTGGGGAGTATCTCACATTCTTCTCTGCAGATCCTCTCAAGCTCTGTCAGGTTGGATAGGGAGCATCGATGCACAGCTATTTTCACGTCTGTTCAGAAATGTTCGATAGGGTTCAAGTCCAGGCTCTGGCTGGGCCACTCAAGTTTTAATCAAGGATCTCTGTACTTTGCTCTGTTCATCTGTCCCTCAATCCTGACTAGTCTCCCAAGTTCTGCCGATGAAAAACATCCCCACACCATGATTCTGCCACCACCATGTTTCACCGCAGGGATGGTGCCAGGTTTCCTCCAGATGTGACGCTTGGCATTCAGGCCAAAGATTTCAATCTTGGTTTCATCAGACCAAAGAATCTTGTTTCTCACGATCTGAGAGTCCTTTAGGTGCCTTTTGGCAAACCAAGCGGGCTGTCATGTGCCTTTTACTGAGGAGTGGCTTCCGTCTGGCCACTCCACCATAAAGGCCTTATTGGTAGAGTGCTGCAGAGATAGTTGTCCTTCTGGAACGTTCTCCCAACACCACAGAGGAACTTTGGAGCTCTGTCAGAGTGACCATCGGGTTCTTGATCACCTTCCTGACCAGCTCTAGGAAGATTCTTGGTGGTTCCAAATGTTTTACATTTAAGAATGGAAGCCACCGTGTTCTTGGGGACCTTCAATGCTACATAAATGTTTTTGGTACCCTTCCCCAGATCTGTGCCTCGACACAATCCTGTCTTGGAGCTCTACAGACAATTCCTTCAACCTCATGGCTTGGTTTTTGCTCTGACATACACAGTCAACTGTGGGACCTTACATAGACAGGTGTGTGCCTTTCCAAATCATGTCCAATAAATTCAATTTACCACAGGTGGACTCCAATCAAGTTGTAGAAACATCTCAAGGATGATCAATGGAAACAGGATGCACCGGAGGTCAATTTCGAGTCTCATAGCAAAGGGGCTGAATACTTATGCAAATAAGGCATTTCAGTTTTTTATTTTTAATACATTTGTAACAATTTCTAAAAACCTTTTTTCGCTTTGTCATTATGCGGTATTGTGTGTAAAGTCGTGCCCAAAAGATTTGAGAATGACACAAATATTAATTTTCACAAAGTCTGCTGCCTCAGTGTCTTTAGATATTTTTGTCAGATGTTACTATGGTATAAAATACTGTATAATTACAAGGATTTCATAAGTGTCAAAGGCTTTTATTGACAATTATATGAAGTTGATGCAAAGAGTCAATATTTGCAGTGTTGACCCTTCTTTTTCAAGACCTCTGCAATCCGCCCTGGCATGCTGTCAATTAACTTCTGGGCCACATCCTAACTGATGGCAGCCAATTCTTTCATAATCAATGCTTGGAGTTTGTCAGAATTTGTGGGGTTTTGTTTGTCCACCGTACCAATAGATTTTAGATTCTTCAAAGTAACCACCCCTTGCCTTGATGACAGCTTTGCACACTCTTGACATTCTCTCAACCAGCTTCACCTGGAAGGCTTTTCCAACAGTCTTGGGGGTACCCACATATGCTGAGAACTTGTTGGCTGCTTTTCCTTCACTCTGTGGTCGAACTCATCCCAAACCATCTCAATTGGGTTGAGGTTGGGTGATTGTGGAGGTCAGATCATCTGATGCAGCACTCCATCACTCTCCTTCTTGGTCAAATAGCCCTTACACAGCTTGGAGGTGCGTTGGGTCATTGTCCTGTTGAAAAACAAAATGATAGTCCTACTAAGCGCAAACCAGATGGGATGGCGTATCGTTGCAGAATGCTGTGGTAGCCATGCTGGTTAAGTGTGCCTTCAATTCTAAATAAATCACAGACAGTGTCACCAGCAAAGCACCCCCACACCATCACACCTCCTCCTCCATGCTTCACGGTGGGAACCACACATGTGGAGATCATCCGTTCACCTACTCTGCGTCTCACAAAGACACAGCGGTTGGAACCAAAAATCTCTAATTTGGACTCATCAGACCAAAGGACAGATTTCCAGTGGTTTAATGTCTATTGCACGTGTTTCTTGCCCCAAGCTAGTCTCTTGTTCTTATTGGTGTCATTTAGTAGTGGTTTCTTTGCAGCAATTTGACCATGAAGGCCTGATTCCCACAGTCTCCTCTGAACAGTTGATGTTGAGATGTGTCTGTTGCTTGAACTCTGTGAAGCATTTCTTTGGGCTGCAATTTCTGAGGCTGGTAACTCTAATAAACTTGTCCTCTGCAGCAGAGGTAACTCTGGGTCTTCCTTTCCTGTGGCGGTCCTCATGAGAGCCAGCTTCATCATAGCGCTTGATGGTTTTTGCGACCGCACTTGAAGAAACTTTCAAAGTTCTTGAAATGTTCCGCGTTGACTGACCTTCATCTCTTAAAGTAATGTCGCTTCACTTTGCTTATTTGAGCTGTTCCTGACATAATATGGACTAGGTCTTTTACCAAATAGGGCTATCTTCTGTTTACCAACCCTACCTTGTCACAACACAACTGATTAGCTCAAACAAGGGCTGGGCGATATGGCCAAAATATCATATCATGGTATTTTTCACATTTCTGACAGTATGACGGTATTTGACTGTATTTTATGTTTTTGATTAATAAAATTTCTAAATTTGCTTTATGAGTAGTGCGTGACCCTAGGGTGGCATCACATATATTCTCCATTCTGATTGTTTAATACTGTTCAATTGAACTTCAACCTAAAATAATTTCCTGCATTTCCATCTATTTCTGCATTTCCTGCACTCATTTGAGATCATTTCCACACTGCCACGATATGGGAAAAAATACTAGGCCTTATTTTTAACCAAATGTTGCAATTGCGATTTAGATCAAAACACTTGGGTGAACTTTTGGAATCATGGAAATAAAATGTTTATTATAATTCAATAGTTAGAATATAAATAATAGTGGGCACTTTGAATACAGTGTTGTTTAACATGACAACGAATGAAAATGCCACGGACAAGTTATTGTGACAGGATAGGAACCAAAGTGATTTTCAGTGTTTCCTCGGGGACCCTACAATCTTTGGCTACATTAAATCTTTATTCATATAGCCAACATATTCATGCTTCACCTATTCCTCTTTCATTTAGAACAGGAGTGGGGGCCGTCCGGCCTCTGGGCCGTATACGGCCTACGAGACCGTTTGATCAGGCCCCCGAGCCAATTCATAAATACATTTTTTTTTGTAAATAAAAAAAGGTCTAGAAGTTGTTTTTCCACAATTTTGTATGTCTTTTTTAAATCCTGCATCCCTGATTTAGAAGATACTCTTGCACAAACAACATGCTGATTTAAGCCTCCACCAGTACTGGTATCAGGCTGTATTGGCTAGCTACATTTGCTCTGACTCAGTACTTTATTAGCTAGCCAGCTAACTAATGATTAGCATTAGTGGCTAACACAATTTAGCTTAACTTGCTAAGAAAATACAAACTAGTTGTTTGCAGATGTAAGAAACAAACTAATATTGTAATTATAGAACGCTTGTGGATTTATATTAAGATGCAAAGTTAAAACAGCAACGAAAGTGTCTTGTGGTCAAGCAACAACAAATGCGCTCCTTGAGTGACAGGGGGTGGGACTAGATCTGTGTGGAAAGCGGCATGGAGAGAGAGAGAGAGAGAGAGAGAGAGGGATGACTCAAGTTCGCTGACCCTCAACACTGGGGCCCCACAAGGGTGTGTGCTCAGCCCTCTCCTGCACTCCCTGTTCACCCACGACTGTGTGGCCATGCACGCCTCCAACTCAATCATCAAGTTTGCAGACAACACAACAGTAGTGGGCTTGATCACCAACAACAACGAGACAGCCTACAGGGAGGAGGTGAGGGCACTCGGAGTGTGGTGTCAGGAAAACAACCTCTCACTCAACGTCAACAAAACAAAGGAGATGATCGTGGACTTCAGGAAACAGCAGAGGGAGCACCCCTCTATCCACATCGAAGGGACAGCAGTGGAAAAGGTGGAAAGTTTTAAGTTCCTGGGCGTACACATCACAGACAAACTGAAATGGTCCACCCACACAGACAACCTCAGGAGGCTAAAGAAATTTGGCTTGCCACCCAAACCCCTGACAAACTTTTACAGATGCACAATCGAGAGCATCCTGTCGGGCTGTATCACAGCCTGGTAAGGCAACTGCACCGCCCTAAACCGCAAGGCTCTCCAGAGGATGGTGCGGTCTGCACAACGCATCACCGGGGGCAAACTACCTGCCATCCAGAACACCTACAACACCCGATGTCACAGGAAGGCCATAATGATCATTAAGGACAACAACCACCCGAGCCACTGCCTGTTCACACCGCTATCATCCAGAAGGCGAGGTGCATCAAAGCTGGGACCGAGAGATTGAGAAACAGCTTCTATCTCAAGGCCATCAGACTGCTAAACAGCCATCACTAACTCAGAGAGGCTGCTGCCTACATTGAGACTCAATCACTGGACACTTAAAATGGATCATTGGTCACTTTAAACAATGCCACTCTAAATAATGCCACTTTAATAATTTCTACATATATCACATGTATAATATTACTCATATCACATGTATATACTGTATTTTATACCATCTACTGCACCTTGCCTATGCCGAACGGCCATCGCTCATCCATATACTTATATATATTCTCATTCACCCCTTTAGATTTGTGTGTATTAGGTAGTTGTTGGGGAATTGTTAGATTACTTGTTAGATTTGTGTGTATTAGGTAGTTGTTGGGAATTGTTAGATTACTTGTTAGATATTACTGCACTGTTGGAACTAGAAGCACAAGCATTTCGCTACACTCGCATTAACATCTGCTAACCATGTGTATGTGACCAATAAAATTTGATTTGATGTAGCGGAGTAAACTATAAAAATGGACGTTACACACGGGGTATCACATTTAACAAACCCAACATTCAAATTCCGTTATAGAAGGTAAAGTAAAAACCCAAACCGGTCCGTGCATAAATACCGGTATATAGTCAAATACGGTATACCGCCCAGCCCTGAGCTCAAAAGCATTAAGAAATTCCACAAATTAACTTTTAACCAGGCACACCTGTTAATTGAAATACATTCCAGGTGACTACCTCATGAAGCTGGTTGAGAGAATGCCAAGATTGTGCAAAGCTGTCATCAAGTCAAAGGGTGGCTACTTTGAAGAATCTTAAATATAAAATAGATTGATTTGTTTAACACTTTATTGGTTACTACATGATTCCATATGTGTTATTTCATAGTTTTGATGTCTTCACTATTATTCTACAATGTAGAAAATAGTACAAATAAAGAAAAACCCTGGAATGAGTAGGTGTGTCCAAACTTTTGACTGGTACTGTATGTCAATGTGATATTTCTGTATTTAATTTTTCTAAAACATTTGCAAAAATAAAAACATGGGGTGTTGTGTGTAGTGTAGATGGTTCAGAAACAAATCTAGTTCATCTATTTTAATTAAATTCAGGGTGTAACAACAAAACATGGAATAAGTCAAGGGAATATTTTCTGAAGGCACTGTATATTTGTATTCTTCTTTCCACTCTGTCATTTAGGTCATTATCGTGGAGTCACTACAATGTTGTTGATCCATCCTCAGTTTTCTACTATCAAAGCCAATGAACTCTGTAGCTATTAAAATCTCCAATGGTCCCATGCTTAAAGATATATTCAATATCTGATTTGTTATTGTTACCCATCTACCAATCACTGCCCTTCTTTATGAGGCTTTATGAGGAAAAGCTCCCTGGTTTTTGCAGTTGAATTTGTGCTTGAAATTCAATACTTTACTGAGGTACCTTACAGATGTTGAATGTTTAGGGGACAGAAGAAGGGGCAGTCATTCAAAAATCATGTCAACCCCTATTATTTCACACAGAGTCCATATAACTTAAGTGATTTGTTAAGCCAAATTTTACTTCTGAACTAATTTAGGCTTGCCTAAACAGAAGGGGTGAATACTTATAATACAGTATGCAACAATTATATTTGAGTTAATACATTTGTATTAATTTGTAAAGATTTGTATAATTGTCTTTTCACTTTGACATTATGGAGTATTTTGTGTAGCTCAATGACAAGAAATTACAATTAAATCTATTATTTTAATCCCACTTTCTAACGCAACAAAATGGGAAAAAAGTTAAAGGGGGTGTAGACTTTCCATAGGCACTTTCTATATACCCCTCCACAAGCATACATCATATTATTAAACTCACTAGGGCATAGAGCTTATATCTAAGAAGCGCTCTGACAGGAAGGAAGGAATTTACAGCAGGTGAACGCTTGGATTTCCGCACCCTGACTGTGGGCTGCAGGCAGGCAGAGGGCTGAAGTAGTAAAACCGCCTGTGAGATATGGATTACTGCAGGACTGCAGACCCAAAACTCTCAGTGCAGCATTTATTATCCCCCCCCCTCCCCCCCTCCCCCCTCCCCGTGATGATGCGTACTGTAATGAAGGCTATGGCACCTGCAGCTGGAGCTGACTGACTCCCTCTCTGACTGACCTTGAGTTGGGAGCAGAACCAGGCTGCTGGCCAACAGACACCCTTTTCACACTATTGTGCCAACCTGAACCGGACTGTCCTGGCTCAGATATTTTCTATGCCAGGCCAGTGCAGTATAGTTTAGCTTGGCTCAGCTCTGTTCAGCTCACTAGCATGGACAGGGTAAGAGTGGGCAGATGATGGCTGATGAGCGGCTACACAAGAGCTGATATGGCTGTAGTGGTGCAGAGATGAGGGGGGAGTGAAGGGGAGAGGCGGAGAGTGGAAGGTGGTGCAGTGGAAGGGAGGTTACCTACCTAGCGATGTCTTCTCTGTAGAGCAATTTGTACTCCTAGTTGGAGAGGTCTGCTCTTCTGTCCACGCAGAAGGGCCAATCGGTGGGGGTCTAGAGGTCATCCAGCCACACAAAAGACCCCTCCAGCTGACACTGCACCTCCTCACTATAGACATAAAGAACAACACCGTTAGGATCAATGCAGAGTATACACCTCTAAAGAAGGGTTGGGGGACATCTAGCAAGTTAGCGTTTTCATGATTGTATAAAAATACAATACAAATACAATAAGAGTAGAGTACAGAGCTCAAATATAATGGTGTACTTTAAGTCAGAGACATTGATAGTACAGCACAGATTAGTTGTAAAACATTGGTAGTACAGAACAGATCCAAAACATAATCCTAACATTATGCTAATTTAACTGTAGCTTCAAAGATGAGTTAAACAAGTTTCCTGTTTAAAAGAGGCATATTGTTGATCCATCCTCAGTTTTCTGTGTGTGTGTGTCGTAGTTAGTTCAGAGTCTGTCAAGAAGAGCTCCTTCAACTGGCAGTCAGCCTAGACACCCAGAGTAGACCTCCTGTAACGCACTGAGCCACAGACACTGAATCTCACTCCTACCCAGCAACAACTAGTACAGTATTACCAGTCATGGGCAAGTATTTAAAAAGCATCCTAGGGTAGGAGTGCTGGTCTAGGAACAGTTCACCCCTTGTCCAACTCATCCTATATCAGCACTCCTACTCTGAGATGCTTTATACATTTGAGCCCAGTCCTGAAATCCCTACCAGAGCATGTAGACCTGAGTGACTGGGTCTCACTGGGAACAAAGGGAGTGAGGTCATACTAGTGAGGAGTGCTCTCAGCCTTTTTCAGGAGATCACTGGGGTAGATAGTATTTGAATATGCGCCACTGCTTGCTGTAGAAGGTTCTCCGCTCTTCTTCCTGTGCTTCTTCTTTTCATCTTATTGGATGGGACGTCATTCTTATCCTCCCTATCTGTTGTATGTTCAGAAATGTTAGGAGTAAACATTTAAGTACAAATACCACAAGCTATTGACTTTTGGGTGAAACTCTCAAAAACGGTCAATGCTCAGATCATATCATCACACAAAAGAGATAATTTGAGGTCAATTATGTAATAACAACAAGACTATGCAATAACATTCAAAGCCACTCGATAAAACCTCCAGTGCTTCTCAAAGAGGACAGAATGCCTTATCCTTTCTCCTGTACAATGGAGCATGAAATACTATTCTGTCACAGAGAAAGGGAAATAACTGAATAACGATTAAACAATTTTATGATAATAACACAACATATTGTTTCTGCTGGTTGTGTCGCATTGGCTTTCTCAGTGGCTCGCTGGTGGACAGAAAGAACATCGTCGGTGCAGAAACTTTGATTGCTCAGCCATTCTAGTTCCGAGGAGAGAGAGAGGAGGCATATCTAATCAATCGCATTTAGTTCTCGCACTGTGTCAATGGGTTTAGGGTTTTGCATTTTGGGGGGACGTTAGCTATGTTACGAGCAGACTGTGTTACCGATGGCAAAGACACTTAGCTAGCTATAGTAAAATTGTGTTGGGAGCTATTTAGCTAACAAACTAGAGAAACTATCAAGCTGACTCTGACAGCTCTTTTAATACGTTCTGTCAAAGGCAGAAACGTTGCACTTGCGTTTACTTTCACTAGATCTATCTTTCGAAGTCCCGGGCTGTCACAGAAAGAGGGCTGGCTGGTTCACACATCCACTAAACATAAATAAACATTTTTGGTAATACCTTTAGGTGCATTCTCAGGTTTTGTATTTGATAATCCTGCAAAAGATGGAAATAGAGCCATGTGTTGTTCTCCTCTGCATGTAAACAGTCGGATAAATATGACGTCATCTCGGAAGCGACTGTGGTTTGTTGGAGGGGTAGTAGCTATAATTTTAGGCTAAATCATGTTATCTTGAATGCACATTTTATGATTTAGTTTAGCCTATTCATCTTTGAGCATGAATCAATCAGTCACTTCCATAGACTGATTAAAGCGGGAATATTGTTGGGACTCATCGTTAATTCAATGGTTTGCCAGTCCATTGATTGTAAAATCAATCCTAATTACTATTAAACAGTTTGTTTAGCCATAGTAAATCTTGATTTTTGTATTCAGTACTGGTCTAATTTACAAAATAGACTTGGAATCAGCACAAGCTTTCTAATATTGTAATTCTCTATTCCTTCATCGAAACCCGTCATTTAAAATCCCGCGACTACATGTTCCGTGTATGTTTGCGGTGACCAATCGCCTATCACCACCACTCCTCCCGAAAAACTCAAATCGAGCCCTTGCCAGGTGAGGAGGAAACATTTTGAGACACTACAAAGACTGAAAGAAACGTCTTGTCGTAAGCAATTATTACAGTATTGCAAAAATACTCAGTGTTACAATGTAGACTGTCCGGTTACACCGTTTTCCAAAACTACTGAGGTAACATTAGGCGCCATTGCTTGACGCATTGCAGATCCAACGTAGCCAATCTTAGGCGCTCGTACAGTGAACAGAATATTGCAGGTCCACAGTAGCCAATGAGGAACGCCGTCTCAAAAATAACCGCAATTTCTCCAGCGTCAACAAAGAGACAGGCCCGTGTGTTTTAAAGTATTCTTCCGCATAGATACAACAGTGCGTTGCAAAAAGTAGAGCGCCCGTGTTCCAACTCGAGCTCATCAGGAACCTGTCAATTCAGTGCACAGACAGACATTTGTCGAAGTGAACTACAATCTGTACTGTTTGCCATATGACCAAAGCCGCTGCCACAACCTATTCTCTGCCTATGTCAACAATTGACTGTTTTTTTTGCAACATTTTTTTTGTAAATATGACATGTGTGTTAGGTGTTAGGTTTTTTATTATCACAAACAGCATGCAGAATCGAGATACACAACCTAGTAATTATTTGCATACACTGATCAAAATACAAATGCATCAACTGAATATATGCTTTTCACTTTATTTGAGAATAACAAAGAATAGGCTATAGATATTGAATATGGATCCCCTACTAAGGCATGCTCTCTATAATTTCATTATTAGAAGAAATTACAGATTTAGGATATCATGAAATCTTCTGGAAACAAGTTGGTTCTGAGTTTGCAAAACATTGGAAATAAATATTTTATTTTCACCAGTTGTATTACCAAGGAGTCCAACTATAAAACTCCATTATTGGTACATTTGTCAATGACTGATATTGGGAAATGAATATGAATTCAATATTAATATACTTGCCTACTTCTGTTGCAGAGGTTTAAATGGTTAATTTGCCACGAAAACTTTGAATCACTATGTGTTTTTACTTTCCCAGCTCTATCATCTGTTGAAATAAATCTCTATTATTCTCAGATTATCATTATCACCTTATGCACCAATAACATAATGTAATGCATATGTGTGCCTTTTCCTTTGAAATATAAATCTCTATCTGGTGCTGCTCATCTACAATTCAAAAATAAAGGAATGGCTGGTCAAATGTAGATGTATGAGTAGTTGAGTGTGTAAGTAGCCTACTTTCACCATGTAAGTGTCACTGTTGTGCTGTGTGTGGTCAATAGCTTTTTTTAGTGCCAATTAATCTCTGCTAGGCAAATTGATGCTGAGGAGTGAGGGATCCAGGCTGCCTGTCCTGCAGTGGGAAAATGCGGAAGTGAGTGAGGACGGTTTTCAGCGGCGGAGGAATACACCAAGCTATATAGACACAGATCGCGAGAGATACACAACTTCAACCCATCATTAGAGGTCCACGGGAGCTGGTCAGTCTCGTAGTCTAGTTTTAGAAAACCAACCCATCCAGCGCCGTCAGACATGGTAAGTATAATATTTTGTGTTGCATTCGAAATATTATCCTTTTTAAGTCAAATATAATGAAAGGCAGGAATGCAAAGTTTGCCTGCAGAGGAGGATTCGCGTGAGCTGTTGAACGGTTCGAGTGATCATGCGTCGATGCTGGCTTGTCAGATTGTTGGGTGTCATATCTTTGAGTATTGGAGGCTACAATTCATATTGGTCGGATATAAGACGCATGATAACTCTTTAAAAAGTTTATTTTAGGCTGATAATCGAGGCAATGGCTTCATGTCAGCGAGGCAGACCTAACTATACGCGTCCGTGAATCAGGCGCAGTTTGTGATTTTAATGTTTAACAAAATCGGTGTTATGAGCCGGTAATGTTACGTGTTAATTAAGGTCATGTAACAGAAAATATGTGAGCTATCCAATTTTGATCAAACGGAAGCTGTGAAACCCTTGAGATTTCTGTCCTTTGCCACATGCACAGGCAGACGAACGAATGTAGCTATCTGTTGATGCTGTTCGAGGGACCTGTGCATGCTGCTGTGCCTACCGCACACCCCCCCCCCCCCAGAAAATCACTATCATTCAGAATTATATAAATGATTAAATATATTTGACACGATGTTGCATTTTTTTATTAGGCGACTTTGATCTGATTCAGCAATGCACTTGATCGTATCATTTGATATATGATCAATCTTTTTCAGGTTCTGTTACTAGTCTGAACGATGTAAATGTGTCGTTTCATGTATCTTTTGGCCTCAGGAGACAGCAGGGGAACCCCATCTATGGTATTATAGGCTACTTTGTGGAATATTAATGGAGTTTGATTCAATCTGCTTATCCCACTTTTCAATGTTCATCAATGCTTACAAATCATTTATGGACTTGTTATTTTTATCACGGTTTCTGGTCATTTATGGACTCTATTTAATCGAAAATGTAATCTGCGCCATTATGTGTGAGATCGAAAGTGATGATATAGCCAACATGGTAATACTTTTAGAATAGCTGCCCTCTCTGACAGGACATGCAGATGCTTGACTTATGCCTTGGTCATATCACTTTTTATACACGGATGGAGAACAATGTATTGAATATCATGTGGTTTTCCGTTAGTAATTAACTTTGCGGTTGTCACAGGAGGATCAACGTCAATGAGATTTCTCTCGCCTGCCTAAATTGCAGGGCTTAATTGTGTTGTATAAGCAGCGGGAGGACAGCGTGAAAACATTAATCTCTAAATAAATTATGTTCTTGTGCTCAATGCACACATTGTTTCTCCGAAAGCATGGAAGGAATGTCTCCACCAAAGTGGTGATAACAAAGCTACTGATTGTAGACTCTGAATCAAGCCTTTCATATGGACACGCACATCAGTGTGCCCACTTGCCTGGGTACATTGGGTCCGCTGTTTTGGCCCTTGCTCGGATGTTTGATTGGGTGTGGTGGGCAATCAGAAAATCTTTTTAGATGTGTGTGTTTGTTTGTGTGCTGCTGTGCTGTGAGGGCGTGAACGGAAAGATTGTGGGTCCTCTGTGCTCTCTGCTGTAGTTGTGGAGTCATTGACCCTTACACGGCGTCCTGTTGTGTGCCATGACCAGGAAATGAATGTGTGTTTCCATGCAGAAATGGCTAAAAGACAGACTCTGAGATTATCTGCTCTATTAGTTAGTATTTTGACACAATGTAGGAAAAATGCCTTGCACTGTGACTGGACTGTTTTTTGTTCTCGCTTTACTGGCATTGAATGGCCACGGGCTTTGTTAGTATACATGCAGGGTGACTGACTGTCTTAGCAGTGCCTCCCAACTCCGCGTGAGGACAACCAGCTCAAATTATATTATTTAGCCAAAGTAGGGTAATTGTAATGCATGAAAAAAGCCTTGGCTATATACCATTCTGTGACAAAGTTGCACATTTACCATGTTCATGCCATTTCAACAATAAGCAGCAATAACCAATGTGTTGAATATTTCTGAAAGAGATTGATGAGCAAGGGTGGGTTTGGTGTATGTGATCATATAGCCTAGTGGATTACTATGCCCCATGATATCACTGCACATTATATCACACACTCATATGATGTGGTAGTGTCTGATTAACTCCATCCCTCTGCTACAGGCCTATGTGATGTGTTCAGGAGGAAAGTGGAGCTCAAGTCATGTGGGCAGAAACACAAACGGGACATAGCAGTGACAAGAAGCCTATCACTCACAAACGTTTTTCTCTGTGGCACTACACTACCACCACATGGCCCTCGGGGACCACTTGTCAATGTTGTGTGAAAGTGGCAATACCACGCTGATCAGCAGCTATGCTGTTTTTAGTTCTCATATCGAGGCCAGATTCCTGGAGAGGTTGTGTGGCGCTTGTGAATCCAGGTCAGATTCCTGGCAGATGGGTGTGTGGCTGTGCGTATAGTGGCGTGAGTGTGTGTTTTAGGGGTCCTGTTCCCTGCCTGGGGTGCTGGAGGGAAGAAGGGTGTTCCTGGCTGGGGTCCTGTAGGCTGGGGCTGTACTGGGCTAGCCCTGAGGAGCCAGCAGGGGTACGGAGGAGGACCTCCCCTCTGGGGACACTGCCAAAGAATACTGCTGATGGTTCAGAGAAACAAAGCCAAGGTATAGCTTAGATGAAAGCCAATATATCAGAGAGGGGTTAGTTGACAGCGACTGTACAATAGACCTGACACCTTGATGTGACAGTCAGCCACTGCCAGGCTCTGGGTGTTCTGTGTGTGGGGGGCTGCCAGACAGGGAGCCATCAGCATCTAGCCTCTGACCCTGGATGCTCTTTCTGTCCAACCAACCTGGTGGGGGGCCCTAAGCACCACGTGACCGGGCTTTAATCATGGAAACGATCCTTCAGGGCCCCTTGTTGGTTTCTGTAACCATACCACCACGCTGACAGCCCAGATTGCGAGGTGGCGAAAAGCACAACACGATACATCAACCCCAGAGCTTCTGTTAAAACGACCCATGTGGAAGTTAGGATTCCCAAAGATATCCAAATACAGACAGCAGCCCCATGTTTGTTAGGCTGCCACTACAGTGGGAGGTAGCCAGTCAGTCACATCACTGCCACAGTAGCCTGCTTCAGGTCAGGTAAACCCTGCTTCACTATCGGTCAGTCTAGTCCTCCTCTCTGTCTGGTGCTAAGTTCAGCCAGCTGAGCCCCACTCCCAGAGACTTGACACCGCTCCCCACGTCTAGGAGCCAGAGACCTGACCAACAGCTCCAGACAGGCAGGCTGAGGAGACATAAGAGAACCATGTTGCCCAAGAAGCCACCCTGCTACCGGGATGATGACTTGGTTTCTCTGTCCATGGTGTATGAGCTTCTGGACCAGCAGCAGTTCTTCTACAAGGAGCTGATTGAGCAGCAGGAGAGGAACTTCAAGACCTTCTTACAAATGCTGGTGGACTCCATCAACAGTCGCATTGACAACGTGGTCAAAGAGGTCCAGGACATGAAGAACGGCCTGCATATTACCAAGACTGAACTGGTGGACGTCAGGCGCCAAGGCAACATAAATGCCAAGCGGGCAGAGTGCCTGGCTGAGGGGCTGGTGATTGTGCGGGAGGCCATGGATGCCCTCTCCTCCAAGGCTGGGGTGTTCGATGGAAAGCCGAAGAAGAGTAATCTATGTCTGGAGAGCAAGCCAGACGCGAGGAAGGCGGACACCTGGCAGGACCAGCCTAAGGCAAAGAAGCTGGTGGCTGACCTCACCGACCTGCACTTTGGCGAGTTTCAGGTCCCCAAACTCTACTATGCCCTCTGTATGAATGATAGGGGAGCTGAAACTGGTTGCGTGATGAGGGATGCCTGTGGTGTGTAAGCAGAAACACAGGCTCTAGTCTAGATTAACCAGTTAGCCTACCCTTCTGTTGCTTTCTAATTGTAGGTCATTTTGGTCAGTACACCTGTGTAGTTGCATGAGTGATATCAGATTTTGTGGGAAACATGGCTGGTTTGGCTTGAAGTGTATATGATTCTGTGTAGGTCAGTGTCTTAACTGTACTCCTGCATTGTGTGTATGTAGGCCAGGACTATATTAAATTCAAGTGGGGAATGCCTGGCCTCTCCTCCGTGGCATTAATGTGCAATGTAGCTCAGCAGTCACAGAGTAGAGACAGGCAGCCTGACCAGGATCATTGCCTAGACTATGTAGTATTGTATCTGTTGCGCAGAGGTGGACTGGGAAGGAAAAAGGAAGAAATAGGTCAGTTTTTCTGTAGTGCTGCTTGTGTTCGGTCTTCAGTCACAATACAAAGCCATTGATATTTTTTTTTATTCCTCTCCCTCCTCCCCCTCTTTTTGCCCCCCCTCAGGCCGACCAACTAACAGAGGAGCAGATTGCCGGTAAACAGTTCAACGCACCTGCACGCACACATTTCAGTTTTCAGCTGTGTATGAATATTTCATGTGAGGCATGTCGGCTAGCTAGCTCCGGATGGCTGATTGTAAATCCTGCTCTGGATGTAATGGCAGACCGAGACCTAGCAGACATACCTGTTGTTGACGAGACGTTTTATCCACTCACCTTGACAATAAACAAATGTAATCCTTTCAAGCTGAGGCCATATCATAGCCCATGAGGTCAAACTGAGGTGGGATTTATTATTGCTTGAAAATGTCACTCAATCCAATGAACAAATGTAACCTAGATGAGATGGCCCATACGTAAATTGTATGCACGCATGACTAAGTCGCTTTGGATAAGAGTCTGCTAAATGGCATACATTATGAGATAAGTCAGTGACTGTCTAATCAAGTTGTTTTAATGTAGCTCAGCTGTGATCTTTTCTTATTTTGGACACAACTAACTGTTGCTGTCTTCTCTGCAGAGTTCAAGGAGGCTTTCTCCTTGTTCGATAAAGACGGCGATGGCACCATCACAACCAAAGAGCTGGGCACCGTTATGAGGTCGCTGGGACAGAACCCCACAGAGGCAGAGCTGCAGGACATGATCAACGAGGTCGACGCTGATGGTGAGTTAGTTCCACCTGCTACGGTGTAGGGTGAAGTTGCACCAGAATGCGTATTTTTCTCACTAATAGTTAAGGTTATAGAAGAGAAAGCTGATCCTAGATATGTACCTATGGGGAAACATCACTGTGGAGTGGATCCTACTAGGGTTGTAAAGTTCCCAGGTTTTCTAGAAATCCCCGTGTGGTGGATTCCTGCAAACTGGAGGGAATAAGCAAGAAGGGAATTTCTGTAAAAGCTGGGAATTTAAGCAAGACCGAAGTACTACTCCATCTCCTTGGGCTATGTTATAATGCAGATGTGGGTGTGTTCAGTCACTTCTCTGCTCTCCCTTCTGGAAGTCAACCCAACGGTGATGAACATTGATTCTTATTGATAGAGTTATTGACAAGTTTATCCACGGCCTAACTTCGTGCTGGGAGTACTTGCATTGATTATAATGACTGACTGTCACTATTTAGGTCAGTCAGACCTAGCGACTGCCTGCAACAAAGCCAGTTGAATAATGGCAGCAGGTAATAATGTCCTAGTGAAATCCATGACATAATCCACTCTGAGCTCTGCTCTGCTGGGATGCACATTCTCTGAGGGCCCAGGGAAGGAGCTCAGAGCAGCCGTGGTACACCCTGTTTACACACACGGTAGTACCCGTCCATTCACTCAATGGGGAAGTTGAAACACCCAGTCTGTGCGTTATACATGAGGGACTCGGCCCGCCCTGTATATAGAATGCAACAGTAACACACACACACTGGGGAACAGTCAGTCTGTACTATACTGCCCTGTATACGTAATGGAATGATATATACAATTGAAGTCGGAAGTTTACATACACTTAGGTTGGAGTCATTAAAACTACTTTTTCAACCATGCCAAAACTACACTTTGTTAACAAGAAATTTGTGGAAAGTCTACTTTGTGCATGACACGTAATTTTTCCAACAATTGTTTAGACAGATTTTTTTCGCTTAATTCACTGTATCACAATTCCAGTAGGTCAGAAGTTTACATACACTAAGTTGACTGCCTTTTAAACAGCTTAGAAAAATCCAGAAAATGATGTCATGGCTTTAGAAGATTCTGATTGGCTAATTGACATAATTTGAGTCAATTGGAGGTGTACCTGTGGATATATTTCAAGGCCTACCTTCAAACTCAGTGCCTCTTTGCAATCCGAAGAACAGCATCCCAGCCGTGAAGGACAGGTGTGGCAGCATCATGTTGTGGGGGTGCTTTGCTGCAGGAGGGACTGGTGCACTTCACAAAGTAGATGGCATCATGAGGCCAGAAAATTATGTGGATATATTGACGCAACATCTCAAGACGTCAATCGGGAAGTTAAAGCTTGGTCGCAAATGGGTCTTCCAAATGGACAATGACCCCAAGCATACTTCCAAAGTTGTGGCAAAATGGCTTAAGGACAACAAAGTCAAGGTATTGGAGTGGCCATCACAAAGCCCTGACCTCAATCCTATGGAAAATTTGTGGGCAGAACTGAAAAAGCATGTGTGAGCAAGGAGGCCTACAAACCTGACTCAGTTACACCAGCTCTGTCAGGGGAATGGGCCAGAATTCACCCAACTTATTGTGGGAAGCTTGTGGAAGGCTACCTGAAACGTTTGACCCAAGTTCAACAATTTAAATGCAATGCTACCTAATACTAATTGAGTGTATGTAAACTTCTGACCCACTGGGAATGTGATGAAAGAAATAAAATCTGAAATAAATCATTCTCTCTACTATTATTCTGACATTTCACATTCTTAAAATAAAGTGGTAATCCTAACTGACCTAAGACAGGGAATTTTTACTAGGATTAAATGTCAGGCATGTGAAACTGAGTTTAAATGTATTTGGCTAAGCCTGGGGTGAACTTCCGACTTCAACTGTATATATCATACACACAGACCGAGCGAACGAGGACATGTGGAGTGGAGAACAGAACAGACATGCATTAATTAACTGGGGAACTGTATGTCAGGAGGGAACAGCTCTGTGCTCAGAGGAATGGTCTTAACCAGGAATCACACACATGATCACATACAAACTCACTCCGCTGTACCTGGAGCCCCCCCTCCCCGTCACACACCCTTGACGAGCCAAGACTAATCCAGGTTAAATGTGATCAGTGTTGGTGTGAGTGTCTGCTCCAAAGGGTTTAACCAGGCCCCCTGAAGTTCTGATCCAGTGACCTTAACCTCTCTCTGTGATCCTGTCATGGCTCCCTTTTGCTTTGCATTAGAGGCAGCTCAACCCCTTCCAGAGCCTGTTGTAGTGGTACACAGCCCACTCTGGACCACACATGGCCCACTGTGACAGGGGCTTAAATCCCTGATAAGCAACTTTCAATTCTTTCTGTCTAAAGTTTTTTTTTTTTTTTTTTTTTTTATAAATAAAGCTTCTCTTTCTTCCCCCACAGGCAACGGCACCATTGATTTCCCCGAGTTCCTCACTATGATGGCCAGGAAAATGAAGGACACAGACAGCGAGGAGGAGATTCGCGAGGCGTTCAGGGTATTCGACAAGGTAAGGATAGTGCCAGCCGTGTGGTGTGTGTGTGTTAGGGCTGGGCGACATGGCCAAAATATTATATCACATTTGTTTTAAAAAATTGACTTTATTTTTAGTTTTTGAATAATAAAAGTTGTACATTTTGCTTTATGAGTAGTGAGCGATCCAAGGTTGGCAACATATACATTCTAAGTGATTTCAATGAGTCTTCATTCTGATTTTGTTTTATACTGTTCAATTCAACCAAAACAAATTTCAGCACTTATCATTTCTGCATTTCCTGCACTCCAATTGCAGTGGTGGAAAAAGTACCCAATTGTCATACTTGAGGATAAGTTAATAGAAAATTACTCAAGTAAAATTCACCCAGTAAAATACTAGAGTAAAAGTATTTGGTTTTAAATGTACTTAAGTAGCAAAAGTATAACTCATTTCAAATTCCTTATATTAAGCATACCAGATGGCACCATTTTTCTTTTTATTTACGGATAGCCAGGGGCACACCAACACTCAGACATTTACAAACAAAGCATTTGTGTTAGTGAGTCATCCAGAGCAGAGGCAGTAGATGACCAGGAATGTTCTCTTAAAGTGTGTGAATTGGACCATTTTCCTGTCCTGCTAAGCATTCAAAATGTAACAAGTACTTTTAGGTGTCAGGGGAAAATGGATGGAGTTAAAAGTACAGTGTTTTCTTTAGGAATGTAGTGAAGTAAAAGTTATCAAAAATAGTAATGTACAGATACCAAAAAAGTAAAGGGTCTGAATGCTTATGCAAATGTGATATTTCAGGGTGTTTTTTTTTAAATAAATAAATTGGCAACCATTTCTACAAGCCTGTTTTTGCTTTCACATTATGGGGTATTGGGGGGGGGGGGGTGGGGGGGGCTATTTAATCAATTTAAGAATAAGGCTGTGGGAGGAGTCAATGGGTCTGAATACTTTCCAAATGCACTGTTTTATTATATACAGTGGGGAGAACAAGTATTTGATACACTGCTGATTTTGCAGGTTTTCCTACTTACAAAGCATGTAGAGGTCTGTAATTTTTATCATAGGTACACTTCAACTGTGAGAGACGGAATCTAAAACAAAAATCCAGAAAATCACTTTGTATGATTTTGAAGTAATTAATTTGCATTTTATTGCATGACATAAGTATTTGATCACCTACCAACCAGTAAGAATTCCGGCTCTCACAGACCTGTTAGTTTTTCTTTAAGAAGCCCTCCTGTTCTCCACTCATTACCTGTATTAACTGCACCTGTTTGAACTCGTTACCTGTATAAAAGACACCTGTCCACACACTCAATCAAACAGACTCCAACCTCTACACAATGGCCAAGACCAAAGAGCTGTGTAAGGACATCAGGGATAAAATTGTAGACCTGCACAAGGCTGGGATGGGCTACAGGACAATAGGCAAGCAGCTTGGTGAGAAGGCAACAACTGTTGGCGCAATTATTAGAAAATGGAAGAAGTTCAAGATGACGGTCAATCACCCTCGGTCTGGGGCTCCATGCAAGATCTCACCTCGTGGGGCATCAATGATCATGAGGAAGGTGAGGGATCAGCCCAAAACTACACGGCAGGACCTGGTCAATGACCTGAAGAGAGCTGGGACCAGAGTCTCAAAGAAAACCATTAGTAACACACTACGCCGTCATGGATTAAAATCCTGCAGCGCACGCAAGGTCCCCCTGCTCAAGCCAGCACATGTCCAGGCCCGTCTGAAGTGTTCCAATGACCATCTGGATGATCCAGAGGAGGAATGGGAGAAGGTCATGTGGTCTGATGAGACAAAAATAGAGCTTTTTGGTCTGAACTCCACTCGCCGTGTTTGGAGGAAGAAGAAGGATGAGTACAACCCCAAGAACACCATCCCAACCGTGAAGCATGGAGGTGGAAACATCATTCTTTGGAGATGCTTTTCTGCAAAGGGGACAGGACGACTGCACCGTATTGAGGGGAGGATGGATGGGGCCATGTATCGCGAGATCTTGGCCAAAAACCTCCTTCCCTCAGTAAGAGCATTGAAGATGGGTCGTGGCTGGGTCTTCCAGCATGACAACGACCCGAAACACACAGCCAGGGCAACTAAGGAGTGGCTCCGTAAGAAGCATCTCAAGGTCCTGGAGTGGCCTAGCCAGTCTCCAGACCTGAACCCAATAGAAAATCTTTGGAGGGAGCTGAAAGTCCGTATTGCCCAGCGACAGCCCCGAAACCTGAAGGATCTGGAGAAGGTCTGTATGGAGGAGTGGGCCAAAATCCCTGCTGCAGTGTGTGCAAACCTGGTCAAGAACTACAGGAAACGTATGATCTCTGTAATTGCAAACAAAGGTTTCTGTACCAAATATTAAGTTCTGCTTTTCTGATGTATCAAATACTTATGTCATGCAATAAAATGCAAATTAATTCCTTAAAATTCATACAATGTGATTTTCTGGATTTTTGTTTTAGATTCCGTCTCTCACAGTTGAAGTGTACCTATGATAAAAATGACAGACCTCTACATGCTTTGTAAGTAGGAAAACCTGCAAAATCGGCAGTGTATCAAATACTTGTTCTCCCCACTGTATATAATTATATATATAATTATCTACTCTTTGTCAAGCAGTGTATGATCGGTAGGGCTGTCCCAACTAAATAAAAAAATCTTGGTCGACCAAGAGTTCTTTCCACTAATCAATTGGTTAAAATGTGTGTTTTTCCATATTGACACATCCTACTTGTTTTTAATCAACTATATGCACTGCGCTTGTCTGATTCTTTAAGTGAACTGTTTTGAAATAATTAAGACTCACACAAATGCCTAGAGGCGGTCTGACCAGCAATTGATTTGATTGACTTGAGCGAGTTACTGTGTGACTAGCACCCTTTGTTACCAAAATCCCTAATTTGTTAAGGGAAAAACAACATTCTCTATTCCCTCAACCCTTGCTCCCTCTCTGTGATACATACATGTATCTCATGCATGTCGCCATGAACCGTAACACGTGACAGCAAAATGGACATGAAAAATACATTTGAAAAATCGCAGAATGTTTACCTGTTGCTCAGGAGGTAAAGGGGAAGTCAGATGTGTAATTTGACTAGTTGTGGAAAATACTGGAGGTCAAGAGAATGGTAAGGAGCAAGTGCTGCGTGCATATTATGTGTGCCAAACAGATACTGTATAGGTGACATTATAACTTATGACTGGTTGGAACAACGTAAACAACACTACATAAATTATAAGCTTACCAGAGAGTCTAACGTTTTTTTTTGTTAAGCCTATTATTAGAGCAAAGACTAAACAATTGAATGCAATTTACCAAATGGATCGGTTTATTGTTTAAGCTTATTATTCCAGGCTCGCTTTATTGTAAAAATAAAATGCTTGATTGCATTTCAAATCATGAATGCTGTGTGAGAACATGTACAAATGAATGATTGATACAGTAGCCTGTATAGGCCTAAGTTACGGTATTTATACTAAACAGGATGCACTCTTAGGCCTACAGCTCAATGGTGGTTATACAAGGCTGCTCTACTAAGCCTAAAGCCAGGCACATTTAACAGTTAGGCTATTGATTATAGTCCTAATACATTTTCTTTGACAATTAAGGCAAGGGCTGTTTTCTCATCTCTTAACTCTGCTGCCTCCACCACATTGTTCTCAACACCAATATGCTTGTTAACTTTGCTATTATGCACTTAGCAACATGGGCTAGGAAAAGGGGCCAATTCAACAGCGCACTGATGTGCTTCAGAACCGTGGACAGTGGCCCCTATCCAAAGCGGGAGAAAATGCGTTTGTTATAAAATATATATATTTTAAAATTTGTTGCACCATTGTGACTACATAATATATAACCATATACAATGTCTTAGACTGATGAACCGTGCCATCCAAACAGCATCCACAATGGAGCAGTCCACTCAGGCATGCGTCAATCACACAGGTTTTTGCCACTGCTTGACCCAAAGAAATCTCGGACGACCAACGGCCTATTGACCGTCAACTAAATGGGGTTAGCCCTAATGATCAGTGATATCATGTATGGTTTCTCTTCCTGCATACGCAGTTACAAGGTAGTCCCTTTTGTAAAAAGACTATCATGGCTTTGTTCCAATATCCACACTAGTGTACTGTGACACGTAGCATGCATGCCAGTCCTAGAGTGAGCGTACTGCAAGCATACATTTAAATTAGTATGGTAAAGTCCCTTTGGAAAAGGCAGGTGTGTTTGCCGTGAGATGTCAGACGCTCACCATCTCTCCCTTGCAGGATGGGAATGGCTACATCAGCGCTGCAGAGCTCCGTCACGTCATGACAAACCTGGGAGAGAAGTTAACAGACGAGGAGGTCGATGAGATGATCAGAGAAGCCGACATTGACGGAGACGGACAGGTCAACTATGAAGGTAAGAAGAGGACAGTGCTTCGTTCTGCTGTGTAGGAGTGTACAGTCGATCTCAGCAGTGTCCCTATGGGGGCCTGTAGTCAGTAGAGCTGTCACCCACGAACTCATACTCCCATGCTACTGTACAGCCAGTCTTGGTTTTCTGCCGCTCCCCTCATCCCTTTCTACAGCTCCAATTCCTCTCTTTTCTCATCCCTTTCTACTACCTGATCCCACTCTACCACTCTCATCCCCCTCTTCTCTCACTTTCTAGCGCCCTGATCCCTTTCTACCATCCCAATTGTTTTATTTCTCCTCATCCCTTTTCTATTGCCCTGATCCTCTTCTAATTTTCTGCTGCCTGATCCCTCTTCACTCTACCACTCTCATCCCCCTCATTATTTTCTACTGCCTGATTGCCCCTCTTCTCTCCTTTTTACTGTCCTGATCCCCCTCTCTTCACTCAACTGCGATCACCCTCTTTTCTCATCCTATTACTGCCCGATCCACCTGTTCTGTCATCCTGATCCCTTTCTTATAGAATTGGTCCATCTCTCTAATAGGATATTTGGCTTACGTAATACACAGTCTTCATGATGATTCATTTAAGTGTATTATGATTTGTCTTTGACATTTTTTTTGATTGTCTGGATCTGACATGTAATTGCTGCCTTGATCAGTGGTTGGTTGTTTTCTTCATTCTCCTAATGTGTTTTTGTTTTGTTCTTTTGTTCACAGAATTTGTACAAATGATGACAGCAAAATGAAGCTCCCCTACCCTTCTCCTGACCTTAGAAGACAAAAAAAATCAGTCAAATGTTTTACTTACCTCTTGCAAAAATATACATTTATTCATACTGTTTCTGTATAGAAAACATAACTGAATGTTGAAAAATGAAAAAATCAGTCCACATAAAAGTAAAAATAAATACAAATTAAAAAAATAAATAAAAATAAACATTATCTGCATGTACTGGTTAGTGGTCCTGTCCCCAAAGATGAGTTAGACATCAGTAATAACAGAAATAATACCTGTAAACAAAACCGTCAACAACTAAAGAAAGCACTTGGCGAACTGCTTATTGGTTCCAGTTGCTAATGGTAACGTTTGGGCTGGCCAATCGTCTTCTTTTCTTTTCCTGTTTCTGTTCTTCATGCATGCAGCTTGAGACTGGCGACGCAGTCTAGCCAATGGGCTCACTCTGATTCCACAGCGGTGTCGAGGGTACCGCCGTGGGGTTTTGGTACAGTCTATGTTGAGAGAAAGAGAAGAGCTCGGATGGGATATGGGGGGGGCATACTAAACTCGCATAGAGATGAAATGAATGGGACCTTTGCAGTTTGCTTAATTACAAAAATATATTTTTAAGAAAATGATCATTTAAAAAAATTATCATTTTAGAACTGTTTGGCATGTTGGGAATATTTGGATTTCTGTTTCCTTGTTATGCGTTGAACTTTGGGTATGATTCGAGGGGGTGGGAGGTGAGCTGGAGAGTCTGGTTTTTCCGGACTCTATTTACCTGCTAGGGGAAGTCTTTTTGGCAAGGAAACGCGGTTGTATCGTCAATGTTTTTATCTTCTGTTTCTCGACTCTGACCATGGTTGAGTGTGGGTTTTAATCGATCTACAGCGCATCTAGGGTCTTCAACACCTGAGTCTTCTCTAGACTGTTCATCTTGAGTTCAGTTTAGTTCATTCCAAGTTGTACATGCTAGTCTTTTAATTTTTTTTTCCAATAAAAGACCATGAACTTAACCTTAACTCCTTTCCTTTATGTGTGCGTGCGGATCTGTTTGTTGTGAAGGAATTGTATTACATTTAGAATAGGACCGGTTTGATAACCCATATCTCATGCTGTCCTTCAACTTATTTTTGCTCACCCTGCTTCTTCACTGACATTAATTATCCATTCTGATAATTACCTGACCTATGATTTGATGACTGGCATCTAATTTTAGATACAGCCCACGTTTCATTTTATTATATCAGAAACCTGAAGGAGATCACTATCTGGGAAGTTAAGTGGCTGAATGGGATTGGTGCGAACCCCCCCCCCCCTGTTCATTTGGCAGTACCCCCTCTACCCTATACCAGATGTCGACACGTTAGCTTGAAACGAATGGCTGTCCTAAAAGTCTTGCAACGATCCTGAGCTGAGCCTGCTTCCCTTCCCAGCCAACCAAATCTACCGCTCACTGCTGCCTATACTCTAGGAACCACTTACAGCAGAGAATGAGCTAGACTGGGATCACCATAGCAACACGTATCTTTTTCGGGAGCTGTGTTACTCAATATGATTACGTGTTGTGTTTCATGAGGACTTCACTTTTCCAAGCAGAGCGGTCGGCTGTCGAGAGCGAGACCGAGGTTGCCAAGCAACAGCAGCGGAGGGCCCATGCTGGGGCTGGGATGATGGATTTGAAAAGGCACGTGGGAGTTTGGAAAGGGAGAAATGGAGAATATTTATCTGCTGTGGTATAGGGCCCTCGGCACGCAAAGCCACGGAATCAATTGATTTTCCCACCCCTCCCAGTGATGTAGGGAAGCATATGTGTCTCCCTGCTTCCAGTGATGTAATCAGACCGGTTTATTAACGTCCTCCTTTTCAGAAGTGCTGCTGGTAATCTCCCCTATGTACTGCTCAACCCCAGTCATCGTTCCTCAACATGTAGCTGAGAGCGGCAAAGGCTTGAAGACAGCTACATACAGTTGGCCAATTAGGGAAGATGTAGACAACCATGGATGGGCATTTCTCTGCCTTGTGTCAGTGTTCACTTGAGCTGTGCTGTAGCGTGTGTACTGGCTGCTGCTGTTCAGTGGTGGGGAACGGAGCGCAATGACAGGCGCGTGGGGGGGGGGGCGTGGCGTGCCGGCGGCCCACACCTCTTGGCCCCTCTGACAAGCAGCCCGTAACCCGCCGTTTGTGTCAACTGAGCATTTCAGCTTCCCTGTCTGAGGCAGGTTAGCAAACCCAGGGAGAGAATTCAGACCTGTAAAGCAGATATGGTGAGAGGTTATGATTGGCACTAACAATGTCTTCCTCTGAACACACACACCCTAATGAGCTCCACCATGGCTGTTTGACAGACTGGAAACATTTATTTTCTGAAAGGTCGAAAGGAGTGTACTAGCCATTCTTTTCCCAGAAAAGCACAAAAATGGGTCCATTAATCTGTTTGGGTCAAGCTGGATCAGATCCTCCTATGGAAGATGACTTGACAACACTCTCACTAGGTTTGGTCCTAACACAAATATAGAGAACGCACATCCGATAACTTGCAGGTGCTGGGTACAAAAAATAAATGAAATTAAGATGGAGACCAATACACTGATGAATGCTCCTGTAGTTTATTGTAAAATGTTTCGTACTAAGCTAAACCTAACATGCTGACCAGACCGGCTCCATCGTGCCCAGATGTGTTCATGACACGCCGGTTTAAATACGAAAACTGTGAACCAACTATATTCATTTGGGGACAGGTTGAAACACACAAACATTCATGGGCATTTAGCTTGCTTGCTGTTGCTAGCTAATTTGTCCCTGATAATAATATATGTACTCTACCAGTCAAAAGTTTGGTGTAAATTAGAAATGTCCTTGTTTTCCATGAAAACATACATGAAATGAGTTGCAAAATGAATAGAAAATATAGTGTAGATGTTGACAAGGTTATAAATAATGATTTTTGACCTTTGCTTTTGTCAAAGAATCCTCCATTTGCAGCAATTACAGCCTTGCAGAGCTTTGGCATTCTAGTTGTCAATTTGTTTAGGTAATCTGAAGAGATTTCACCCCATGCTTCCTGAAGCACCTCCCCCAAATTGGATTGGCTTGATGGGCACTTCTTACGTACCATACTGTCAAGCTGCTCTCACAAAAGCTCAATAGGGTTGGGATCCGATGACTGCTGGCCACTTCATTATAGACAGAATATCAGCTGACTGCTGACTGCTGCCCTAAATAGTTATTGCATAGTTTGGAGCTGTGCTTTGGGTCATTGTCCTGTTATAGGAGGAAATTTGCTCCAATTAAGCGCCATCAACAGAATATGGCGTTGCAAAATGGAGAGAGAGCCTTCCTTCTTCAAGATCCCTTTTACCATGTATAAATCTCCCACTTTACCACCATCAAAGCAACCCCATACCATCACATTGCCTCCACCATGCTTGACAGATGGCGTCAAGCGCTCCTCCAGCATCTTTAAATATTTTCTGCGTCTCACGAATGTTCCTCTTTGTGATCCGAACACCTCAAACTTAGATTCGTCTGTCCATAACACTTTTTTTCCAATCTTCCTCTCTCCAGTGTCTGTGTTCTTTGGCCCATCTTAATCTTTTCTTTTTATTGGCCAGTCTGAGATATGGCTTTTTCTTTGCAACTTTGCCTAGAAGGCCAGCATCCCGGAGTCGCCTCTTCACTGTTGAGACTGGTGTTTTGCGGCTACTATTTAATGAAGCTGCCAATTGAGGACTTTAGAGGCGTCTGTTTCTCAAACTAGACACTCTAATGTACTTGTCATCTTGCTCAGTTGTGCACCGGGGCCTCCCACTCTTTCTATTCTGGTTAGATCCAGTTTGCACTGTTCTGTGAAGGGAGTAGTACACAGCGTTGTACGAGATCTTCAGTTTCTTGGCAATTTCTCGCATGGAATAGCCTTCATTTCTCAGAACAAGATATAGACTGATGAGTTTCAGAATAAAGTTATTTGTTTTTGGCCATTTTGAGCCTGTAATCGAACCCACAAATGCTGATGCTCCAGATACTCAACTAGTCTAAAAAAGGCCAGTTGTATTGCTTCTTTAAAATCAGCACAACAGTTTTCAGCTTGCTAACATAATTGCAAAAGGGTATTCTAATGATGAATTAGCCTTTTAAAATGATACATTTGGATTAGCTAACACAACGTGCCATTGGAACACAGGAGTGATGGTTGCTGATAATGAGCCTCTGTACACCTATCAGCTGTTTCCAGCTACAATACTAATTTACAACATTAACAATGTCTACACTGTATTTCTGATCAATTTGATGTTATTTTAATGGACAAAAAATGAGCTTTTCTTTCAAAAACAAGGACATTTCTAAGTACCCCAAACGTATGAACGGTAGTGTGTGTATATACACACACATACAACTACCGGTCAAAGTTGTAGAACACCTACTCATTCAAGGGTTTTTCTTTATTTTTACCATTTTCTACATTGTAGAATAATAATGAAGACATCAAAACTATGAAACTTTTGAACGGTAGTGTATATATTTTTTTAGGGGGTAGATTAGCTTTAACATTACTGATAGATTGTAGTTTCGATCAATGTAATTGTCTGCATTTCCAATCCCCCATTGTATATTTTTTGTAAATATATATTCCTTTATTATTTTCACCTAACCCTACCTCCCCTAATTGGAGTAAACTAATAGACAACAACGCTTAGGCTTCTACTTCCAGCTTATACATACTATATACATTTTACAGACAGTGTATTTTATAATTAGGTTGTTATTTTACCTGAAATGCATATGGTCCTTTTTTTGTGGTTCTTTGTAGAATTTTGACCCATGTTAAGTCATACAAAATCGTGTGTTCTCTACTCCGACAATTAATACACAAATAAAAAGGGGGAAACCTAGTTTGTTTGTTTTCTTTCATAAATCTCTCCTCGTTCATCTTCATCTTCTGTGGATTTTATGGTGGTTGGCAACCAACTTTAAGGTGCATTACCGTCACCAACTGGGCAGGAGTGTGGACCTCATTCCTCTTTCAATCAACCAGTGGTGTGTATTCATGGATGCCAAGGGAAGCCAGGCTTCCCCAAAACATTTACAAAGAAAAAAATAAACAAAATAATGTATCTTTCGTCTCTGTGTTTCATACGTTTCCCTAAATTTGCAAGAGGCTGAATGTATCTCACCGGAGAAAGCGTTCAAGTGAACAAAACAGCACCCCTCTGTCTCAGTATGTGTAGCGTATCTACCTGACGCTGTCTGGTCAGAAAGAGTATGACATTGTTGTCGCCCATAGCATTGAAAGCAAGGGAAGCCAGTGAGCATTTGGCCTCCCTTCATTTAAAAAAATTAAATAATAGCCAATCAGCGTTGAGCTAAACTGAGTGAGCTCAGCTGTGAATGGTCCTGGCGCACCCAAAAAAAGTGTCAAGGGAAACCAGTTTGGATTTGGCTTCAGAACAATCACCTCAGAAGCCAAACATCATTGACAGAAAAAAACTTGAATTGTTGCATCTCTTTGTGTTGTTGTCCTCCGGTGGATAGCGTAGTTAGCTAAAGTTGTCCCTTTCCTAAATTTTCCATGGATGGAGATAGGGATTTGGACTTTTACTTAATTCTCCGTACTGGCTAATGATTATAAAGGCGATTCTGATCCAACCATAAATTCGGACATTGTGCACCTGGCCTGAGAGGATGGAAGTTCAATATGTAGCTAGATGTAGTATGCTAATGTTAACTACAGTAGCTGGCCTGGCACATCGTTGCCATGAAAGGCAGTTAGGCTAGCGAGCAAGCATTTTAGACAGCTAGCCTAGGATAACAAAAACTAAAAGCTTGTACTGTATGATAGTCATAGACCATTTAGGCAACATGAAAGAGAAGAAATGGCATTGGTGTTTCTCTACAAGTAGGGTGAGTCAACATGTTTTTCTACTTGCACGCACACACAGAAATCAGCACCATGGACAGAGACATCATATTTAGCTTACGTTGATTGACCAAATTGTTTCTGGTATCTTTTAGGTGTCACTGTATTAGAGTAAGCGTAGGTGATTAGATGATGTTGAAGTTGAAATGGTGCTGGAAAGTGGAGGCAGCTCCTGTTTTCTTTGAGACTTGCGGTAACTCTCTGTGGTTCTAAATCAATAGTTTAGTAGTCCGAAAATGTCCGAAACATTACCATGCTTGACCACGCTGTAGGTCATGTAACTGTTTGTTACATGCAATATGCTTTGTGGACTTCATCAGACGGATGTTGCTCTCTGGTTTTGTAATGAATGAAATGTGTAGTTGAGTTTATTATGCCACTGTCTTCTTATTGTCTAGGCCTTAGGCCTATATATCACGGTGTTAAGGCATATGAACTAACAGGTTATAGAGCAAACCAATGCAATTATCACAACACATAGGTTGTAATATGTTTCGTTTTTTTGCTTGGCTTCCCGAGTTGTTTTGACCCACGCACTGCTACTGCAATCACCACCTTGGGCACATGCTCGTAAAAACCAATGAGTAGATGGGAGAGGCAGGACTTGCAGTGTGTCAAGCGTCTAAAATACAACCAAGTTCTATTTTAACCCCTGGCGACGCAGAGGCCCGTTGACGAGTGAAATTATTGATTAACATGTATGTGTACAGTACATTTATTTTACAACGCTTGCGTACGCAACACGGGCGGTCATGTAAATGTACCATTCCACAGAGGGGACGTGTCCCACGACCTTAACTGGGGCTAAGAGGGAACCTGTCCCATTTCCTTTACTGGGGGGCAAGATGGAACCTGTTCCATTTCCCGGGACCTGCAGGCCTCACTACTATCCTCACACTCAATCCCACACGCTTTAATCCCACAAAACCAGACAGTGTATGATGCTTGGCTGACAGCATGCTCAGAAGACAGCTCAGCCCTGCGCTGGTCCCTGCACTGAGACTGACTGTGATTGCATCAATCGGATGCACCCGATTTGGCATTCAGTGCTGGAGGTTCATGGCCTACTATCTCCTTCATTTGCCTTCCTCCCTCTGCCTACCTCTATTCCCCTCTCTCCTTGTGCATCCATCGCTCACTCCCTCCCTCATATGCCCAGTGCTAACCCAGCCAAGTAAATGAAACAGTAATCCCCAATGACAGAGGCGCTTTGTGAACAAAACAACACAACAAGTAGGCACCAAAAACACAGTGAAAGATGTAGTCAGGGAAATGAAAGGGTTGAGAGGGTTTACTTCTTGTTCTGGCCTGGGAGACAGAGGTAGTGTAAAGCATACTGTTGACCGGACCTCCCTAGGACCTGGGCAGTGTCTTAAATGGCAACCTAATCCCTATATAGTGCACTACATTTGACCAGAGCCCTGAAAAGTAGTCCACTATATAGGGAATAGGCTTCCATTTGGTATGCAGCTCTGGTCACCCTGGTATGTCACCTCTCTGTGGTTGTGGGTGAATAACTCTGTCACTCAACATCTCCCTCCCTTTCTAACACCACAGTGCTGAAATATAGCACCTGATACCATTGGCTCCTGAATGAACTCTGCGCTGTGTGTGTGTGTCTGTGTGTGCACGCACCAGCGTGTGTGTGTGTGCGTGCACAGTGTGCTTCCAGGGCATATTTAATTCAGAAATGATTGAAGGTTGCGAACCCTTAACTCCCCTCTCATATTCGAGCCGCTGGAGCGCACTGGACAATTAAAGCACTCTCTCCCGTCTCTCCTGGATGCGAGGCGCAGGCAGCGGCCCATGCAAAATCATTATTTAAAGATCTCTGTGTGTTGGTGTCCAGTAGAGCAGAAGAGCATGGTGCATGATGGGGGGGGGGGGGGGGGGAGAAGATGGAATAACAGTCTTTCTGCTGCTTGAAACTCTGCCAATTCCTGTTGAAGAGGCATATACACTGAGTGTACAAAACATTAAGAACACCTTCCTAATATTGAGATGCGCTGAGGTATGACTCAATTCCTTGAGGTATGACTCTACAAGGTGTCGAAAGCATTCCACAGGGATGCTGGTCCATATGGGCGCCAATGCTTTCCACAGTTGTGTCAAATTGGATGGATGTCCTTTAGGTAGTGGACCATTGTTGATCCACATAGGAAACTGTTGAGCGTGAAAAACCCAGCAGCGTTGCAGTCCTTGACACAACATACTACCATACCCCGTTCAAAGGCACTTAAATATTTTGTCTTGCACATTCACCCTCTGAATGGAAAGCATACACAATCCATGTCTCAATTGTCTCAAGGCTTAACAATCCTTCTTACATCTGTTTCCTCCCCTTCATCTACACTGATGGAAGTTGATTTAACAAGTGACATCAATAAAGGATCATTGGATTCACCTGGTCAGTCTATGTCATAGAAAGAGCAGGTGTCCTTAGTGTTTTTGTACACTCAGTGTGCACTAGGCCTATACTATATATATTGTGTGTGTGTGTGTGTGCGTGTGCGCGTATGCTTATGGTAGGAAGGTTCATTTTGTCGAAATGGGACCAGACAAGCTAAATGCCTTTTATGCTCGCTTCGTGGCAAGCAACACTGAACCATACATGAGAGCACCAGCTGTTTCGGATGACTGTGTGCTCTCTCTCCCCATAGCCGATATGAGGAAGACCTTCAAACAGGTTAATATTCACAAGGCCAAGGGGCGGCAGGTAGCCTTGTGGTTAGAGCGTTGGACTAGTAACCGAAAGATTGCAAGATCGAATCCCTGATCTGACAAGGTAAAAAATTATGTCGTTCTGCCCCTGAACAAGGCAGTTAACCCACTGTTCCTAGGCCATCATTGAAAATAAGAATTTGTTCTTAACTAACTTGCCTAGTTAAATAAAGGTAAAATACAAAATAAAATGACCAGGACGTGTACTCAGAGCAGTCGTGACCAGCTTGCAAGTGCTGACATTTTAAATCGCTCCCTGACCCAGTCTGTAATACTTACATGATTCAAGCAAACTACCATAGTCCCTGTGCCCAAGAACGCCAAGGTAACCTGTCTAAATGACTGTCGGCCCATAGCATTCACATCTGTAGCCTGAAATGCTTTGAAAGGCTGGTATTGGCTCACATCAACACTATCATCCCAGACACCCTGGACCCACTCCAATTCCCACACCGCCCAAACAGATCGACAGATGATGCAATCTCTATTGCACTCCACACCGCCCTCTCCCACTAGGACAAGAGGAACACCTATGTGAGAATGCTCTTCATTGACTACAGCTCAGCATTCAACATCATAGTGCCCTCCAAGCTCATCACTAAGCTCAGAACCCTGGGACTGACCACCAGATGGCCGCCCCCAGATGGTCAGGGTAGGCAAAAACCCATTTGTCACGCTGACCCTCAAAATGAGTACTATAAGTACTGTACTCCCTGTTCACCCATGACTACAACACCGTCATTAAGTCTGCTGATGACACGATGGTGGTAGGCCTCATCACTGACGACGATGAGACAGCCTATATGGAGTTCAGTGACCTGGCAGTTTGGTGCCAGGACCACAACTTCTCCCTCAACGTCAGCAAGACAAAGGAGCTGATAGTGGACTACAGGAAACGGAGGGCCGAGCACACTCCCATCCACATCGATGGGGCTGTAGTGGAGCTGGTCAATAGCTTCAAGTTCCTCTGTTTCCACATCACTAAGTAATTAACATGGTCCACACACACCAACACGGTCGTGAAGAAGGCACGACAACGCCTCTTCACCCTCAAGAGGCTGAATAGATTTAGCATGGGCCTTCAGATCCTCAAAAAGTTATACAGCAGCACCACTGAGAGCATCTTGACTGGCTGCATCACTCCTTGGTATGGCATCCGACCGCAAGGTGCTAAAGAGGGTAGTGTGAATGGCCCAGTACATCACTATACCAGGCGTTGTCAGAGGAAGGCCCTAAATATTGTCAAAGACTCTAGCCACCCAAGTCATAGATTGTTTTCTCTGCTACCGCACAGCAAACTGTACCAATGCACCAAGTCTGGAACCAAGAGGATCCTGAACAGCTTCTACCCCAAGCCATAAGACTGCTATATAGTTAACCAACTAGCTGCCCGGACTATCTGCATTGACCCCTTTTGATTAATCACATACACTGATGCTAATTAATGTTTCATTATCTATCATGTTGCCTAGTCACTTTACCCCTAACTATGTGTACATAACTACCTTATTTTGTACCCCTATACATGGACTCGGTACTGGTACCCCGTGTATATAGCCAAGTTATCATTACTCATTTTTCTCTCTGCATTGTTGGGAAGGGCCCGTAACTAAGCATTTTCACTGTTCGTCTACATCTGTTGTTTACAAAGCATGATGTCTATTCTTGTGAAATTTACACATTTCCAGCATTTATGAATAAATGTACAGTCATGGCCAAAAGTTTTGAGAATGACACAAATGTTAATTTTCACAAAGTCTGCTGCCTCAGTTTGTATGGTGGCAATTTGCATATACTCCAGAATGTTATGAAGAGTGATCAGATGAATTGCAATTAATTGCAAAGTCCCTCTTTGCCATGCAAAAGAGCTGAATCCCAAATAAACATTTCCACTGCATTTCAGCCCTGCCACAAAAGAACCTGCTGACATCATGTCAGTGATTCTCTCGTTAACACAGGTGTGAGTGTTGACGAGGACAAGGCTGGATATAACTCTGTCATGCTGATTGAGTTCGAATAACAGACTGGAAGCTTCAAAAGGAGGGTGGTGCTTGGAATCATTGTTCTTCCTCTGTCAATCATGGTTACCTGCAAGGAAACACGTGCCATCATCATTGCTTTGCACAAAAAGGGCTTCACAGGAAATGATATTGCTGCCAGTAAGATTGCACCTAAATCAACCATTTATCAGATCATCAAGAACTTCAAGGAGAGCGGTTCAATTGTTGTGAAGAAGGCTTCAGGGTGCCCAAGAAAGTCCAGCAAGCGCCAGGACCGTCTCCTAAAGTTGATTCAGCTGCGGGATTGGGGCACCACCAGTACAGAGCTTACTCAGGAATGGCAGCAGGCAGGTGTGAGTGAATTTGCACGCACAGTGAGGCGAAGACTTTTGGAGGATGGCCTGGTGTCAAGAAGGGCAGCAAAGAAGCCACTTCCCTCCAGGAAAAACATCAGGGACAGACTGATATTCTGCAAAAGGTACAGGGATTGGACTGCTGAGGACTGGGGTAAAGTAATTTTCTCTGATGAATCCCCTTTCCGATTGTTTGGGGCATCCAGAAAAACTCTTGTCCAGAGAAGACAAGGTGAGCGCTACCATCAGTCCTGTGTCATGCCAACAGTAAAGCATCCTGAGACCATTCATGTGTGGGGTTGCTTCTCAGCCAAGGGAGTGGGCTCACTCACAATTTTGCCTAAGAATATAGCCATGAATAAAGAATGGTACCAACACATCCTCAAAGAGCAACTTCTCCCAACCATCCAGGAACAGTTTGGTGACGAACAATGCCTTTTCCAGCATGATGGAGCACCTTGCCATAAGGCAAAAGTGATAACTAAGTGGCTCGGGGAACAAAACATTGATATTGTTATGCTGGTGAATGAGGACCCAAAAGCGACGTAATAGAAACAGAGTCTTTATTCCAGTCTTAAACAAATAATGATTCTCCTGGATATTATCAATGGTCAATCCAAAACAGGAACTGAAATCCTCTCGTCAATAGAGAGGAACGACTGGAGACGCGACCACAGACTGCAGGTCGCTTCAGGAAGGCACTGGCCGTAGCTGACATAGACACCTGCTCACACGCAGCATCTGAAGAAGGCAAAGAACACGACAGGGCGGAACAAGGACACAGGAACAGCAAACATCAAACAAGAATCCGACCAGGACAGAAGCGGAAAACAGAGGGAGAAATAGGGACTCTAATCAGAGGGCAAAATAGGGGACAGGTGTGAAAGAGTAAATGAGGTCGTTAGGAGAATGAGAAACAGCTGGGAGCAGGAACGGAACGATAGAGAGAGAGAGCGGGAGAGGGAGAGAGGGAGGAGGAGAGAGAGAGAGAGAAAGAGGGAAAGAACCTAATAAGACCAGCAGAGGGAAGCACAGGGACAAGACATGAAGATCAAAGACAAAACATGACAGATATTTTGGGTCCATGGCCAGGAAACTCCCCAGACCTTAATCCCATTGAGAACTTGTGGTCAAACCTCAAGAGGCGGGTGGACAAACAAAAACCCACAAATTCTGACAAACTCCAAGCATTGATTATGCAAGAATGAGCTGCCATCAGTCAGGATGTGGCACAGAAGTTAATTGACAGCATGCCAGGGCGGATTGCAGAGGTCTTGAAAAAGAAATATTGACTCTTTGCATCAACTTCATGTAATTGTCAATAAAAGCCTTTGACACATGAAATGCTTGTAATTATACTTCAGTATTCCATAGTAACATCTGACAAAAATATCTAAAGACACTGAAGCAGCAAACCTTGTGGAAATTAATATTTGTGTCATTCTCAAAACTTTTGGCCACGACTGTACATAACTCAACAAAATCCACAGTGACATTGTTTCCATTGACACACCTATAGGGTACAGCAGTACCACTAGGCTTAATGTCAGTGAAAGGGGAAACACTCAATCGAAGCATCCAGGTGGTCATACGTACACAACACAAATACATGTTCTTCATTATTGATCACCTTTAATGGACCAATTATTTATTAGCAGTTTACAGTATAGCTGGAAACTACATCCTCTCACAAACCACCTTGATCAATTAGTATCGCCCATATCCTGAGCAAGTCCTCAGAATAGTATAACCATCCTCACGCATACATACGCACACACACGAACGCTCCTCAGTTCCACTATAACCTATAGAAGTCAGGCTGAGTTCAGATTCCTTAAGGAGCATCCTCACCTTATTTTCCATTGTGGGAGAAACCATCCCTACTGGATTATTCATAGAAACTGGGATAAATATTGTAGGGAGCCAGCCAATTTAAATGTATTTAAAAATATATATGTATTTAAAAAAATATATTTAACCTTTATTTAACTAGCAAGTCAGTTAAGAACAAATTCTTATTTACAAGGACGGCCTACCGGAAAACAGTGTGTTAGCTGCCTTGTTCAGGGGCAAAACAGCAGATTTTTACCTTGTCAGCCGGGGGATTCGATCCAGCAACCTTTCAGTTACTGGCCCAACACTCTAACTACTAGGCTACCTGCCACCCCACTTAATTCCCACTATATGACCAAGCTGGAAAGCTCAGACCACACACACAATAACACCCAATGTGGGAAGTGGGAAACAATGGTTGTTGTTTACAGCAATGGCCAAGTAATTATAACCGACAGAGACAGAGGCAGAGTATTTACAGATACTCTCATCCAGCTGGCCAGTAACCTGTCCATTTCTTGGTGTTATGTCTAGAGTGAGTCAGTCCGGGAAAGGTTGCTGCTCCGATTCCAGGAGAGGGGAGGTGGGCGGGGTCTGTTGGATGAGTGACAACCCACCTTCCTCCCAGGGTTAAATTAAGCCTGGTGGATAGACATCAATATTTTACATGTAGGGCAGCCGTGCTCAGCGCAGTGGGAGCAGTAAGCGGAGATGTGTGTGTGTGTGTGTGTGTGTGTGTGTGTGTGTGTGTGTGTGTGTGTGTGTGTGTGTGTGTGTGTGTGTGTGTGTGTGTGTGTGTGTGTGTGTGTGTGTGTGTGTGTGTGTGTGTGTGTGTGTGTGTGTGTGTGTGTGTGTGTGTGTGTGTGTGTGTGTGTGTGTGTATGCATGTAGCGGTGCACAGCAGGGGCAGTATGGGGAGAGGGATTATTCTCATATCACAGCTGCAGGAGATGTTGTAGGAGCTACAACACACAGCAACACACAGAGCACAGTCAGCAACCAACACCCACACCAAAGACACAAAATGGGAGCTACAATCCCATTGCTAAAATGGTGGTGGCAGGTAGCCTAGCGGTTAGAGTGTTGGGTTGCTAGTTTGAATCCCTGAGTCAACAATGTAAAAAATCTGTTAATGTGCCCTTGAGCAAGGCACTTTAGCCTAATTCCTCCAGGGTCACCGTTGATAATGGCAGGCTGTGGCCCCACTCTCACGGAGAGTTGGGATATGCAAAAAACGAATTTCCAATTCACACAGGTGTATAAATACATACGTGTGAAATAGGACAAGTATAAGTACCCCCAAAATTACTCTTATTAAATGCCAGCTGTCGGCCAAACATTTCACACTGCAAACCACATCAAGCTTTTACTGTAATACAACAAAACACCTGCAGGCTGTTTTATACAAGCCATTTACTACATACACTTGGCCAAAAGTATGTGCTCGTCGAACATCTCATTCCAAAATCATGGACATTAATATGGAGTTGGTCCCCCCTTTGTTGCTATAACAGCCTCCACTCTTCTGGTAAAGCTTTTTCACTAGATGTTGGAACATTCCTGCGGGGACTTGCTTCCATTCAGTCACAAAGAGTATTAGTGAGGTCGGGGACTGATGTTGGGAGATTAGGCCTGGCTAGCAGTCGGTGTTCCAATTCATCCCAAAGGTGTCCCATGGGGATGAGGTCAGGGCTCTCTGCAGGCCTGTCAAGTTCTTCTTCCACACTGATTTCGACAGACCATTTCTTTTTTTCTTCTTTTTTTCCCCCCCGTTTTCTCCCCAATTTCGTGGTATCAAATTGGTAGTTACAGTCTTGTCTCATCGCTGCAACTCCTGTACGGACTCTGGAGAGGCACAGGTCAAGAGCCGTGCGTCCTCCGAAACACAACCCAACCAATCCACACTGCTTCTTGATACAATGCCCACTTAACCCGGAAGCCAGCCACACCAATGTGTCAGAGGAAACACCGCACACCTGGCGACCGTGTCATGCTGGGCCTTCCCCAAACTGTTGCCACAAAGAATCATCTAGAATGTCATTGTATGCTGTAGCGTTAAGTTTCCCTTCATTGGAACTAAGGGGCCTAGCCCGATCCATGAAAACAGTCCCAGACCATTATTCCTCCTCCACCCAACTTTACAGTTGGCACTATGCATTCGGGCAGGTAACATTCTGCTGGCATCCACCAAACCCAGATTCGTCCATCGGACTGCCAGATGGTGAAGTGTGATTCATCACTCCAGAGGTGTCTCTTCTGCTCTGGAGTCCAATGTCGGCACGCTTTACACCACTCAAGCCGACACTTGGCATTGCGCATGGCGATCTTAGGCTTGTGTGCAGTTCACGGGTGTGGCTGAAATAGCCGAATCCCAAATAAATTGGCCATGTAGGGTACGTGAAGTGGCTAACAACTGCGAGCTATTTTACAGACACAGCATATTGACTATGCAACTTCAGTTCATACATTGGCCATGAGGAAATAACTGCACGCTATCATCAAATGTGGTAGAACAAAACCCCTTAGCATTACTGTAAATCCCTCAGAGCCATACACCAGGCCTAACTGTATGTATCATACATTATTTACACCATGTAAACTGTGACAAAAAGTGTAAACTCAGTCTTCCTTTTCTAGTTCATCAACTCACTCATACTGTATATCTGATCAACAAATTGCATGTAGCTAGCCTGAGCTGAACTCCTAGGGCACAATGGGTAAATCTCTTTTTCCAGTTCATAAACACTCTAGTTGAAAGTCTCCCTCGTACTGTATATCTGATAAACAAATGAGCTACCATGAGCCGACCTGAGAGGGAGCATGACTTTGCTTGGGTTGCAGAGGACGTTACGTTAGTGATCAGTGGAGAATAGCATATTAATTATTTCCTTTCTCTCTCCTCACAATAAGAATGATTGAAGGGGCTCAAGGGAAATTAAATGGTTCCTACTCCAGAGACAGAGAAGACAGAGGTTACAGTTCCATCCTATTTCCCTGTTCTCATAACTGTCCCCTAGCTCTGCAGTCTGTCTGTCGGTCTGTTTCTGACCCCTCAACATGGGTTCTCTATCTTGTCAGCCAACAAACACACACACACACCAACACCACACTGCATGACTTCATGTCCTGACATGAGGATGTTGGAAGGGAGGGAGCACACCCATGTAGACTAACTGATCATAGATGAGAGAGTGAATTTCAGGAATGCCAGCTGACAGCTTTATTTAACTCCAGCTGCTCCGCCTGCCACGCCTCTCCCCCCTGCACTTAGCCCCTCCTTAAAACACCCCTGCACCCTGCTGCCCCCAACCTCCTACTACCACACCAAAATGGGTCAACCCGATGAGGGAAACTAAGGCTGTTAGCTAGGGGATAGGGTTAAGCCAGGGTGTGGACATGAGAACTCAGAGGGGTCACATGCAACGGTTCAATGACAGGGAAACAACAATAAGAGGAAGACCAGGGTTAAATAAGTGCTAAGGGGGAAACAAGTAGAAACAAATAAATAATAATAAAGCATGCAAGCTGGATCAATAAATTAATAGATAAATGATTTAATAAGTAAAGAATATAATGAAAAATCATACCAAGGGAAAAAGGCATTAAGTGATGCAAAAGTAAGTGGTATGTTAAAGTGCTTAATATAAGAAAATAAAATCAGGGAGTGAACTTTATTTATAATAAGGTTTACATGGAGAAAAACAGACTTCTATAAACCCTCCCTGGACGCTTAAAAACAAATAAGTGACATTTCTCTATTCTCAAAATAATAATTAAAACAAAGTGGATAGCAGAGAACATGTCTACTGTTTACCCTCACTTCTTGGTGTCACGCCCTGACCATAGAGAGCCTGTTATTCTCTATGTTGGTTAGGTCGGGGTGTGACTAGGGTGGGTCATCTAGGTAATTATATATCTATGTTGGCCTGGTGTGATTCCCAATCAGAGGCAGTTGTTTATCGTAGTCTCTGATTGGGGATCATATTTAGGCAGCCATTTCCCCTTTGTGGGATCTTGTCTAGGTATAGTTGCCTGTGAGCACTACTCTGAGCTTCACGTTTTGTTTGTTCGCGTTATTGTTTTTGTTATTTGAGTTTTCTCTTCCTAATAAAAAGGATGGAAACATACCACACTGCATTTTGGTCCACTCCTTATGAAGATCGTGACACTTGGACAGACCAGAGCCTTAGATATGCAGTTTTAGAAACTAAGCATTGCATGGCAATACAGGACTTTTGTTGTTATGGGTTTGCAGACCACTGTAGACAACAGTAGGGGTGGAAAGATCTCCTTTATAGTAAAAGCATTGCATGAATCAATCATTGTATTTGCAGGTCAGAGAAAAAAAATTGCCTTTAATAAACATTTCATGCAATTCTACTTAATTTGACATATTAGCAGAATCGTTTTTTATAGCACACAAATGACCGAAATTCCAGGCTAAGAATGGACAGAGAGATAGGTGTCACGATCGTGTGGAAGAGATTCGGACCAAAACGCAGCATGAGGAAAATAAGCCATCTTCTTTTAATAAATGAACGAAGATGAACATGAAACGAAAACACTATACAAACAAACAAAAAACAACAAATGATCGTGAAGCTAAATAACGCAAGTGCCCAGACAAGCAACAAACGTTAAACAAGACAACTACCCACAAAAGCCTACTGCCTATGGCTACCTTAAATATGGCTCCCAATCAGAGACAAATGAATGACAGCTGTCTCTGATTGAGACCCAATCTAGGCAGCCATAGACATAACTAGACAACCTAACAAACTCTATCCCATACACATACAACACCCATAGACTAACCAAAACACACACAACATACAATGCCCACCCCAACTCACGCCCTGACCAACTAAACAATAATCAAAATAACATAAAAATAGGTCAGGAACGTGACATAACCCCCCCCCTCAAGGTGCGTACTCCGAACGCACCACCAAAAGTCTAGGGGAGGGTCTGGGTGGGCATCTGTCCACGGTGGTGGCTCCGGCTCTGGACGCTGTCCCCACACCACCATAGTCACTCCCCGCTTCCGTATCCCCCCCCCAATGACCACCCTCCAACTAAACCCACCTAACTGAAGGGGCAGCATCGGGATAAGGGGCAGCACCGGGATAAGGGGCAACACCGGGATGAGGGACGGCAGCTCCGGGCTGAGGGACGGCAGCTCCGGGCTGAGGGACGGCAGCTCCGGGCTGAGGGACGGCAGCTCCGGGCTGAGGGACGGCAGATCCTGGCTGGCTGGCGGATCCTGGCTGGCTGGCTCTGGCTGGTCATGGCTGGCTGACGGCTCTGGCTGGTCATGGCTGGCTGACGGCTCTGGCTGGTCATGGCTCGCTGACGGCTCTGGCTGGTCATGGCTCGCTGACGGCTCTGGCTGGTCATGGCTCGCTGACGGCTCTGGCTGGTCATGGCTCGCTGACGGCTCTGGCTGGTCATGGCTCGCTGACGGCTCTGGCTGGTCATGGCTCGCTGACGGCTCTGGCTGGTCATGGCTCGCGGAAGGCTCTGGCTGATCCGGTCTGGCGGAAGGCTCTGGCTGATCCGGTCTGGCGGAAGGCTCTGGCTGATCTGGTCTGGCGGAAGGCTCTGGCTGATCCGGTCTGGCGGAAGGCTCTAGCTGCTCCTGTCTGGCGGACGGCTCTAGCGGCTCCTGTCTGGCGGACGGCTCTGTAGGCTCATGGCAGACGGGCGGCTTTGCAGGCTCATGGCAGACGGGCGGCTTTGCAGGCTCATGGCAGACGGCGTAGGGCAGACGGGCAGTTCAGACGCCGCTGGGCAGACGGGCAGTTCAGGCGCCGCTGGGCAGACGGGCAGTTCAGGCGCCGCTGGGCAGACGGGCAGTTCAGGCGCCGCTGGGCAGACGGCAGACTCTGGCCGGCTGAGACGCACTGTAGGCCTGGTGCGTGGTACCGGAACTGGAGGTACCGGGCTAAGGACACGCACCTTCAGGCTAGTGCGGGGAACAACAACAGGGCACACTGGACTCTCGTGGCGCACTCTAGGCCTGGTGCGTGGTACCGGAACTGGAGGTACCGGGCTGAGGGCACGCACCTCAGGGCGAGTGCGGGGAGAAGGAACAGTGCGTACAGGGCTCTGGAGACGCACAGGAGGCTTGGTGCGTGGTGCCGGAACTGGAGGCACTGGGCTGGAGACACGCACCATAGGGAGAGTGCGTGGAGGAGGAACAGGGCTCTGGAGATGCACTGGAAGCCTGGTGCGTGGTGTAGGCACTGGTGGTACTGAGCTGGGGTGGGAAGGTGGCGCCGGATATACCGGACCGTGAAGGAGGACACGTGCTCTTGAGCACCGAGCCTCCCCAACCTTACCAGGTTGAATGGTCCCCGTAGCCCTGCCAGTGCGGCGAGGTGGAATAGCCCGCACTGGGCTATGCAGGCGAACCGGGGACACCACCTGTAAGGCTGATGCCATGTACACCGGCCCGAGAAGACGTACTGGAGGCCAGATACGTTGGGCCGGCTTCATGGCATCCGGCTCGATGCCCAACCTAGCCCTCCCAGTGCGGCAAGGTGGAATAGCCCGCACTGGGCTAAGCACGCGTACTGGGGACACCGTGCGCTTTACCGCATAACACAGTGTCTGACCAGTACGACGCCCTCTCACTCCACGGCAAGCCCGGGGAGTTGGCTCAGGTATCCAACCCGGCTTCGCCACACTCCCCTTTAGCCTCCCCCCAAGAAATTTTTGGGTGAGCCTCTCGGGCTTCCAGCCACTCTGCCTTGCCTTTGCCTCATAAAACCGCTTGGTCCTGTTGTGGTGGGTAGTTCTGTCACGATCGTGTGGAAGAGATTCGGACCAAAACGCAGCATGAGGAAAATAAGCCATCTTCTTTTAATAAATGAACGAAGATGAACATGAAACGAAAACACTATACAAACAAACAAAAAACAACAAATGATCGTGAAGCTAAATAACGCAAGTGCCCAGACAAGCAACAAACGTTAAACAAGACAACTACCCACAAAAGCCTACTGCCTATGGCTACCTTAAATATGGCTCCCAATCAGAGACAAATGAATGACAGCTGTCTCTGATTGAGACCCAATCTAGGCAGCCATAGACATAACTAGACAACCTAACAAACTCTATCCCATACACATACAACACCCATAGACTAACCAAAACACACACAACATACAATGCCCACCCCAACTCACGCCCTGACCAACTAAACAATAATCAAAATAACATAAAAATAGGTCAGGAACGTGACAATAGGCCTATGTGTTCATCTATTCATATTTCTCCAATGCCACATCAGTATGTCTTGTTTGCGATGAAACTGTCCCTGTTGGCAAATAGTTCAATCTGAGATGTAATTAAGAATCTGAGCATGGCCTCCTGAGTAGTGCAGCGGTCTAAGGCAGTGATAGATCAGGGTTTGATCCCAGGCTGTGTCACAGCCGGCCGCGACCGGGAGACCCATGAGGGGCACAATTTGCCCAGAGTCATCCAGGTTAGGGGAGGGTCTGGCTGGCCAGGATGTCCTTGTCCCATCGCGCTCTAGCGACTCCTGTGGCTGGCCTCTCTTCTTCCGTGGCTTAACCCAACGAGAGAAGGTCACAAGTGTTTCCCTAAAATATTTATGGGTTTAAACATATTCTATTGTATAGAAAGTGAATAGCTTAATCAATTAATAGTGACAAAATTAGATTACTTTCCAAGCAAAGTCTCCTCGGCTATAGAAGGTTGTAGATCAGCCTCTGAATGTCAAATAATCAAAACAATGATATCCCCTTATGCATCAGAGTCACGTATTTCCCGGGTATTTTACAGCTTGTTTCTAGCATAAAGATATAGATCACTTTATATGATCAGATGTTTTATTTTCTTCAAAATATTAAAATAACAAGGATCAGGCCTGTTTTTATTTATACATTTTTAATTTCACCTTTATTTAACCAGGTAGGCTAGTTGAGAACAAGTTCTCATTTACAACTGCGACCTGGTCAAGATAAAACAAAGCAGTGCGACAAAAAACAACAACACAGAGTTACACATGGGATAAACAAAAGTACAGTCAAAAACACAATAGGAAAATTGTGTGCAAATGGAGTAAGGAGGTAAGGCAATAAATAGGCCACAGTAGTGAAGTAATTACAATTTAGCAAATTAATACTGGAGTGATAGATGTGCAGATGATGACATGCAAGTAGAAGTACTGGTGTGCAAAAGAGCAAAAAAGTTAATAAAAACAATGGGGATGGGGATGAGGTAGGTAGTTGGATGGGCTATTTACAGATGGGCTGTGTACAACTACAGCGATCGGTAAGCTGCACAGATAGCTGATGCTTAAATTTAGTACGAGATTTTTGCAATTCGTTCCAGTCATTGGCAGCAGAGAACTGGAAGGAAAGACGGCGAAAGGAAGTGTTGGCTTTGGGGATGACCAGTGAGATATACATGCTGGAGCGCGTGCTACGGATGGGTGTTGTTATGGTGACCAGTGAGCTGAGATAATGCGGAACTTTACCTAGCAAAGACTTATAGATGACCTGGAGCCAGTGGGTCTGGCGACGAATATGTAGCGAGGGTCAGCCGACGAGAGCATACAGGTCGCAGTGGTGGGTGGTATATGGGGCTTTGGTGACAAAACGGATGGCACTGTGATAGACTGCATCCAGTTTGCTGAGTAGAGTGTTGGAGGCTATTTTGTAAATGACATCGCTGAAGTTGAGGATTGGTAGGATAGTCAGTTTTACAAGGGTATGTTTGGCAGCGTGAGTGAAGGAGGCTTTGTTGCGAAATAGAAAGCCGATTCTAAATTTAATTTTGGATTGGAGATGCTTAATGTGAGTCTGGAAGGAGAGTTTACAGTCTAGCCAGACACTAGCCTGTGCTTTTTGCCATTTTCTTTAATAAAAGGTAGGCATACCCTCCCATACCCCCTCAATTCAAGTCTTGGTTTTAACAGACATTCACATGGAGGTAGGCTATTTAAAGAGTGCATGGTGGGTGGAGGAATTTACCTACAAATTTGGATATAGCAGCTGGTAGCCTAATTCCATCTGTCAAACAGGTAGGCCTACCTCTTATTTCTTAAAAAGGAAGAAATAGGCTCCAACACAAAGCCCTCGTTGTTACTAAAGTCAAATTAAAATGAAGACGGTTTAAATGTAAGTAAGTTTGGCGACTCTCTTCTTTATCTCCAGCTCTGCTCTCCACTACTCTGCTAATCTGGGCGGTGCTCACTGCTCAGAGCCCTTCCTCCTCTCTCTCTCCGTTGTCTGGGCTCCCATAGGATTCCCTTGCCCCTCACCCTCCCTCCTCATATCCCTCCCTGTACTCCTCCCATCCCCCTACTCGTCCATCTGCTCATCCTCCTCCCCTGTCCCCCGGCGTCCTTCCGGGATAGGCATTAGGGCTTGAGTCGCTCCGCATCACCAAACCCACATATGCCTGGAAAGGGCAGTCCCACACCCAGCACACCATAGCCCCCCAGGGAAGGGGGTTAGTTAACCTTTCACGAGCCTCTACCCCGGGTCCGGGATCACCCCCCACCCCCCCCACACACTGATTAGCATAGCTAGCATAGCTTCACAAGTAGATAGTAGCATCTAAATATCATTAAATCACAAGTCCAAGACACCAGATGAAAGATACAGATCTTGTGAATAAAGCCACCATTTCAGATTTTTAAAATGTTTTACAGGGAAGACAAAATATGTAAATCTATTAGCTAAACACGTTAGCAAAATACACCACTATTCTAACTCCATCAGTTTCTTACTCCTTCAGGTGCTATCACCAATTCGGCTCAACTAAGATATTGATAGCCAATAACCTATAAAAAAAAACATCAGATGACAGTCTGATAACATATTCATGGTATAGGATAGTTTTTGTTAGAAAAAAGTGCATATTTCAGGTAGAAATCACAGTTTACAATTGCACCGACCATCACAAATCGACTAGAATTACTAGATAGAGCAACGTGTATGACCAATTTACTCATCATAAAACATTTCATAAAAATAGACAAAGCATAGCAATGGAAAGACCCAGTTCTTGTGATTTCAGACCATATTTCAGATTTTCTAAGCGTTTTTCAGCGAAAACACAATAAATCGATAAGTTAGCATACTACATGTGCAAACGTTACCAGAGCATCGATTCCAGCCAAAGAGCGCTATAACGTAATCACCGCCAAAGATATTAATTTTTTCACTAACCTTCTCAGAATTCTTCCGATGACACTCCTGTAACATCATTTTACAACATACATATACAGTTTGTTCGAAAAGGTGCATATTTAGCCATACAAAACCGTGGTTACACAATAAAAATACTAGGAAATCAAGCCTCAATATGTCTGACGTCATCTATCAGAGTGATCTAGTTTAATTGAAAGCTAATCATATACTTGACTAAAAAATACAGGGTTGACAGGAATCGAAAGACAAATTAGTTCTTAATGCAACCGCTGATTTACATTTTTAAAATTATCCTTACTTTTCAATACAGGGTTCGCCAGGTGAAGCTATACCAAACAAAATGGCGAAATATGCGTTTAAAATATTTCGACAGAACAACAATTTATCATATTAAATATTGCTTACTTTGAGCTGTTCTTCCATCATATTCTTGGGCAATGTATCCTTTCTATGTTATAAACGTCTTTTGGTCGATAGATGTCCTCTGTCCTTCGAAATATCCACTAACGATCGAACGACACCCCAAAACGTGTCCAAAGTTTCAGAGTGCACAACAAAGAAATTCCTCAAAATCGCACTAAACGGATATCAATTGCTATAAAACGGTTTAAATTAACTACCTTATGATGTTTCTAAGTCCTATATCGAATTAAATTACAGACGGATACATTTCAAGTTGATAACCGAGCCTGTGAAAATGGCGTCCGGAGGTCCCATCCTGCGTAAGGGCGAGCGTCGAAAGGGGGGCTACTCTCACTCCTTGGTCTTTTATAACCTCTGAGAGCTACCTAGAAGGCCCATTCCACTTCTCATTGGTTACTGACATCCAGGGGAAGGCGGGTGCAGTTCGTGTCGTTCCATAGGATAGACAGAGACCTTAAAAACTGATCTGAAACCAGAGCTTCGCTCTCAGACCTTTCACTGTCTGTCATGGATTTCGCTGTAGAAAGAGTTCTGGGTCACCCACAGACATAATTTCAACGTTGTATGAAACTAGAAGGTGTTTTCTATCCAATATAATTAATAATATGCATATTGTACGAGCAAGAATTGAGTACTAGGCAGTTTAATTTGGAGACGACAAAATGCTAATTCGGAACAGCACCCCCTGTAGTCGCAAGAAGTTAAGGAGGGGAGACCGGGCTGTAACATCCATGTGTGTCAGTGTCCTTAAAACTTCTTGTCAATAGGGGGGCGCTGTTTTCACTTTGGAAAAAATCGTGCCCAAATTAAACGGCCTCGTACTCTGTTCTAGATCATACAATATCCATATTATTATTACTATTGGATAGAAAACACTCAGAAGTTTCTAAAACTGTGAATTATATCTGTGAGTAAAACAGAACTCATTTGGCAGCAAACTTCCATACAGGAAGTGAAAAATCTGAAAACGAGGCTCTGTTTCAGGGCCTGCCTATTCAACTGGCTTTTATTTATCGATATGTATGCACTTCATACGCCTTCCACTAGATGTCAACAGGCAGTGGAAGGTTGAATGGGGTGTCTAACTTGATCTGAGGCCAAATAAGAGCTTTTGGAGTGGCAGGTCCGGTATTTTGTTTGTTGTCGACGGCGCGCGGGGGACCTCGACATTGTCTTCTGAAGAGCGTCCGGTATACACGGCGAATTGCTCCGGCTCTGATTTTATTTGATACATATGAGAGAAAAACATCATAAAGGATTTTTCAACCGAGTTGTATCAGTTTATTCAACGTTTATTGGGACTTTTGGAATTTTCCGTTCTTTGCGCCAAGAGTTGATGGGCATGTTCGCGCCACATGGCTAGCCAAGGTTGCTAATTCGACAGAAGAAATGGACATTCTAAAACCAAACAACGATTTATTCTGGACCAAGGACTCCTTGCACAACATTCTGATGGAAGCTCAGCAAAAGTAAGACACAATTTATGATGTTATTTCGTATTTCTGTGGAATATGTTGACCCTAACAGGGTGGAGAATATGTGAGCGCTGTCTCACAATAATGCATTTTGTATGTTGTAGTAAAGTTATTTTTTTAAATCTAACACAGCGGTTGCATTAAGAACCAGTGTATCTTTCATTTGCTGTACAACATGTATTTTTTAGTAAAGTTTATGATGAGTTCTTTTTTTTTTTTTTTTTTTTTTTTTTTTTAAATTTTATCCCCTTTTCTCCCCAATTTTTCGTGGTATCCAATCGCTAGTAATTACTATCTTGTCTCATCGCTACAACTCCCGTACGGGCTCGGGAGAGACGAAGGTCGAAAGTCATGCGTCCTCCGAAGCACAACCCAACCAGCCGCACTGCTTCTTAACACAGCGCGCCTCCAACCCGGAAGCCAGCCGCACCAATGTGTCGGAGGAAACACCGTGCACCCGCCCCCCTCAGTTAGCGCGCACTGCGCCCGGCCCGCCACAGGAGTCGCTGGAGCGCGATGAGACAAGGATATCCCTACCGGCCAAACCCTCCCTAACCCGGACGACGCTAAGCCAATTGTGCGTCGCCCCACGGACCTCCCGGTCGCGGCCGGCTGCGACAGAGCCTGGGCGCGAACCCAGACTCTGGTGGCGCAGCATAGCACTGCGATGCAGTGCCCTAGACCACTGCGCCACCCGGGAGGCCCTATGATGAGTTCTTTGATTAGATTAGGTGACTGTCCAAAATATCTCCGGAGATTTTGGTGAATTGTTGCTACATATTCACAATGTATAACCACGATTTGCAGCTCTAAATATGCACATTTTCGAACAAAACATAAATGTATTGTATAACATGATGTTATAAGACTGTCATCTGATGAAGTTGTCCAAAGGTTAGTGATACATTTTATCTATATTGCTGTTTTTGTGAAATCTATGCTGGCGGTGGATAAATAGCTTTGTGTGTTTGGCTATTGTGATGAGCTAATATAATTCTATATTGTGTTTTCGCTGTAAAACACTTTAAAAAATCGGAAATATTGGCTCGATTCACAAGATGTTTATCTTTCATTTGCTGTACACCATGTATTTTTCATAAATGTTTTATGATGAGTATTTATGTATTTCACGTTGCTCTCTGTAATTATTCTGGCTGCTTTGGTGCTATTTGTGATGGTGGCTGCAATGTAAAACCAGGATTTGTAGCTATAAATATGCACATTTTCGAACAAAACATAAATGTATTGTATAACATGATGTTATAAGACTGTCATCTGATGAAGTTGTTCAAGGTTAGTGATTAATTTTATCTCTATTTGTGGGTTTTGTGAAGGCTACCTATGCGGTGGAAACATGGTGAAAATATGCCGTTGTGTGTTTGGCTATTGTGGTTAGCAAATATAAATACATATTGTGTTTTCGCTGTAAAACATTTAAAAAATTGGAAATGATGGCTGGATTCACAAGATGTTTATCTTTCATTTGCTATATTGGACTTGTGATTTCATGAAATTATATTATGTGATATCCCTGTCCCGTTAGGCTAGGCTATGCTAGTCAGCTTTTTTGATGAGGATGCTCCCAGATCCGGGATGGGTATGAAGTAAAGGTTAAAGGGTAGGTAGCATAAACGTAACCACATGTAACATATGGATTTGCATTAGTATACGCATCAAAAGTCCCAATGCAAAGTTCAATTTTCAAGTTATTACATAAAATTCCAAAGAATGCCAAAGTCATGTCGGAAAATGTTTTCCCGGGTGTGATGTAATATAGAGGACCCGGCAAGCCAGCCTATTCTCTATAATGTAAACTCCAACAGAAATAACTTCAAATGTATAACTTCAAATTAAACCAAATCGTTTGTATCGATGACTACTGGTTTCAATTACATTTTCAGCCAACTTACAAGAAAATACTTTATACATTTATTGTTACAAGCCCTACCAGTCTGTGCATGAGTCAGCCAGTTGCTATCAACATCTAGCTTATAGCTACAATTAAGTAAACCAAAGTTTTGGAAACCAAAGTTTTGGAAATACATAATGCCATCTAACCAGCTTTCAAAGAATGTTAGCTATATACAGTTATCTTAGCCAGCAAGCTAGCCAGCCAGCTAACGTTAGCTATTTAGACAACTAGCTATTAGCCTAGCCTAGCCAGCCTAGCCAACCACCACGGTTACAGTCGAGTCAAGGGTAACTGCATATGTGGAGTGTGTCTGGAAGTGGATGTGTCAACAGAAATGGGAGGATCAACAGAAGTAGAAGGATCAAAAGTAGTGGGTGTATGGAAAACTAATCAGCAAATTGGGCAGATTTGTTGCCACTCAAGACCGTTTTGCGTGGCTGCTGTGTTTTGTTGAGTGTGGTCTTGGTCAGCAGAGATGGAATTTCAGTTAGGCTAACATTTTTCCATTCACTTTGAGCTGTGTCTTTGGTGTAGCTACCTAAGTTATTCGTAGATATTCATAGTATACTAGCTTTTTATTGCTGTTTATCATTGATGTGGCTATAATCTACCAAGCTAAGGTTAGCTAACCTAGTTTGTTAAAGTAGTTATCATCACAGAGGGTCCTGTTTGCTGTGAGTGACTGTTAGCCAACATGATCAACTCATCTAACTAACTAGCTAGCTAGCTTACTAAACTATTTGTCATTTATGTGTGTGTTTGACAGCATATCACAGTTTTTAAAGCTGCCTCTTGGCTGCATGGTTTTATCCCAGTGCCAGAAGTGCCGATTGTATAATTTCTCCATTATCAATCCCCGAGACTATACCAGTTTGTGGGCACACATTGAGTCTCACATATTGAAGGCTGTGCTGCGTAGAGGTAAGCACATGTAGCTACAGTAATTGCGCCATCCTATAAAAAAAATGGAATATGACAATGATGATTTCCCAGTGGGGTGTGGATAATGATGTTACAGATAGCTACACATAGGCCTACTAGCCACATACAGCCGACCATTAGACTAGGTCAGCACCTGTCATCACATGATACCATGATTAATATAGGCTAGCCAGGCTATTTGCATCCCCTTCTATGAACACTTACTTAGTGGGGGTTTTTCCATTTCAGAGGGATCTGTGGATGCTGGTGGCATTTCTGCGTCTGAAGCCGTTCGACATGAGAGAGTGGTGGAACAGAGTCATACAGAGACCTGTCACACAGGGGGACAAGACCGGCCTTCAGAACCTACAAGCTCTGGTGAAGTGTATCACGCTGCATCGTACGAAGACCAGCCGTGTGTGTGGGCAGCCTCTGGTCTCTCTGCCGGAGAAGAGCGTTAGTGTAGAAGAGGTGAAGCTGACAAAGAGAGGGAGGAATATGAGCTGGCATGCCCAGAGGGATGCACCACCATCAGCAGGTATGTTGCGGAGGGGACCGTCATCAGGAACTGTGCGGATGTTCTGGCTATCCTGATCAGGCTGAGACAGTTCTGCTGCCACCATGACCTACCGGGCAAGACCACTACACACACAGGTGTGGTAGCTCTGACTCCTGCAGAGTTGAGAGAATGTCTGATAGGGAGACTGAGGCTGGTGCTAGGCAGTGGCTCTGATGAGGAGTGTGCTGTGTGTCTGGACTGTCTGTCTGCCCTTCATCACATCGCAGAGGTCATATGTACCGAGCAGGTGTGCCCTCTGTGCAGAGGGACAGATCAAGTAGAGAACAACCTCTCAGAGAACTGGAGGAGCAGCTCCAAGGTGGAGGCTCTAAAGCAGGGCTATCCAACCCTGTTCCTGGAGAGCTACCGTCCTGTAGGTTATCATTCCAACACTAATCTAGCACACCTGATTCTAATAATTAGCTGGTTGGTAAGCTGAATCAGGTTAGTTACAACTGGGTTTGTAGCAAAAACCTACAGGAGGGTAGCTCTCCAGGAACAGTGTAAGGACTGCACAAGACAACTGCATCAAGAGTCTGGTTGTCTCTGTTCACACGCTTCCTCACTCTAACTGGAGGTCCCACTCAGGGAGGAGGGTTTCAAGCTTGTGAGTCTGGACGGCACTGAGCCAGAAGAGGCTGGCTCAGGTGATCCAGGAGTTCCAGAGCGATGCACCTGGCAGCTCATTGATCATGCTGCTGTCATTCGAAGCCGGAAGGGTCGGGCTAAACCTCACAGCCGCCTGGGGCGTCTTCCTCATGGACCAAGCTTGGAACCCAGCAACAGAGGACCAGTGTGTCACTGCCTCGGCCAGAAGAGAGACGTTGTCATCACTAAATTCATAGTGAAGGACTCCATAAAGGAGAACATGGTGAGGATTTTTTCGACCTCCCCAGCGAGAGGAAGACGTCATGCATAGATGATATAATGGAGCTCTAGACGTCTGGCTGTTTAAAGCCCGTTTAAAGACTGCTTAAAGACTGTTTAAAGACTGTTCTCACTGTTCTTTTGTACTTTAATATCCTTAAAGTTTAGAAGGAATGTTTTCCCATTTGTGGAACCAAACATAAATACATACACACACACAACAATGCCAATATTTTAGAGCAGTTGTTTCTAAAAATGTGTATGTGGGAATACAGTTTGTGACAAACCAGTAAAAAAGAGGGGAAAATCATGACATTCTTCTGGGAATCACCAGGGACCTCACAATACCATATCACGACAGCCAATGCAATATGTATTGCGATTCAATACTGTGATTCGATGTTCCAAACATTTTGCACGCTATACTGTATGTCTGCTGCAGAGGGACAAGAGAGACACATGAGAGAACAAGTGTTGAAAAGTCATGGAAATGCTATAAATATTGCACAGTAAAAAAAAACTCTTTCATTATTTATTTCTGCCGTTCATGATTGTCATGTTGCCATGCTAAGCTAGAATTTGTACTTTGTATTGTCAGAAATGTCAAGTGTATAATAAGAGGTCTGTGACGAGGGGTGGGTTTCTTTAGGATTCAGTTTAGGCATAGACGCTTGTAATCTCCAACTGGTTTAGTCATGATGATAACACTGACATAATAACATCATGACACCTCTCCAAGTCAAGACCTAGTACCTCCTCAAATATACTCTAAATGCCATTCTGTTGGGGCGGTATTTTGTTTGATGAATATCTCCCATTAAAATGCCCTCTTCCATAATTTAATTCTGTCTTTCATTATTGTCCTACATGATACGTTTGGATGCTGTTCACATGGGGAAACCATCAGACCAAGCTAAAAATGGATATGTGATTTTGAGTCCATCTATCGTTACTACATGCAAAATCTGTGGTTCAGGATTGTCTAGCTTAAGCTGGATAGGCAATGTAAACATGACAACATTATGGACAAACAGACATTTAAAACCACAGACACATTTTAACAACATTTCATCAGGTGTAAAGCTTATCTCAGTAGCTAATCTCAACCATCTCAATTGAGTTGAGGTCGGGTGATTGTGGATGCCAGTTCATCTGATGCAGCACTCCATCACTCTCCTTCTTGGTCAAATAGCCCTTACAGAGTCTGGTATGTTGGGTCATTGTCCTGTTGAAAAATGATAGTCCCACTAAGCACAAATCTGATGGGATGGCGTATCGCTGTGGTAGCCATGCTGGTTAAGTGTGCCTTGAATTCTAAATAAATCACAGTGTCACCAGCACAGCACCCCCACACCATCACACCTCCTCCTCCATGCTTCAAGGTGGGAACCACATATGCAGAGATAATCTGTTCACCTACTCTATATCTCACAAAGACATGGCGGTTAGAACCAAAAACCTCAAAATCAGACCAGAGGACATAGTTCCACCGAGTCTAAAATCTATTGCTCGTGTTTCTTGGCCCAAGCAAGTCTCTTCTTATTATTGGTGTCCTTGTTAGTAGTAGTTTCTTTGCAGCAATTCAACCATGAAGGCCTGATTCATGCAGTCTCCTCTGAACAGTTGATGTTGAGATGTGTCTGTTACTTGAACTCGCATTTATTGGGGCTGCAATTTCTGAGGCTGGTAACTCTTTTTTTTTCTTCATATTTATTTATTTTTTCTTAAATTTTCTCCCCAATTTTCGTGGTATCCAATCGCTAGTAATTACTATCTTGTCTCATCGCTACAACTCCCGTACGGGCTCGGGAGAGACGAAGGTCGAAAGCCATGCGTCCTCCGAAGCACAACCCAACCAAGCCGCACTGCTTCTTTAACACAGCGCGCCTCCAACCCGGAAGCCAGCCGCACCAATGTGTCGGAGGAAACACCGTGTACCTGGCCCCCTTGGTTAGCGCGCACTGCGCCCGGCCCGCCACAGGAGTTGCTGGAGCGCGATGAGACAAGGATATCCCTACCGGCCAAACCCTCCCTAACCCGGACGACGCTATGCCAATTGTGCGTCGCCCCACGGACCTCCCGGTCGCGGCCGGCTGCGACAGAGCCTGGGCGCGAACCCAGAGACCCTAGACCACTGCGCCACCCGGGAGGCCCACCGAGGCTGGTAACTCTAATAAACTTATCCTCTGCAGCAGAGGTAACTCTGGGTCTTCCTTTCCTGTGGCGGTCCTCATGAGAGACAGTTTCATCATAGCATTTGATGGTTTTTGCCACTGCACTTGAAGAAACTTTCAAAGTTCTTGAAATGTCCCGTATTGACTGACCTTCATGCCTTAAAGTAATGATGGACTGTCATTTCTCTTCGCTAATTTGATGGACGTGTTTTTTTTACCTAATAGGGTTATCTTCTGTATACCAACCCTACCTTGTCACAACACAACTGATTGGCTCAAACGCATTAAGAAGGAAAGAAATTAACAAGGCAAACCTGTTAATTGAAATTTATTCCAGGTGACTAACTCATGAAGCTGGTTGAGAGAATGCCAAGAGTGTGCAAAGCTGTCATCAAGGCAAAGGGTGGCTACTTTGAAGAATCTCAAATATACTTTTTTGGGGATTTGTTTAACACTTTTTTGGTTACTACATGATTCCATATCTGTTATTTCATCGTATTGATGTCTTCACAATTATTCTACAACGTAGAAACTAGTAAAAATAAAGAAAAACCCTTGAATTAGTAGGTGTGTCCAAACTTTTGACTGGTACTATATATTATATATACTGTAGACAATATAGACAATATATACTGTATATATACTTATTCTAAAATGGCGCAGGAAGAAATGGCAGCAGTTTTACGGGCGCCCAACCAATTGTGCTATTATGTGTTTTGTTTCGCGTTATTTTGTACATAATGTTTCTGCCTCCATATCTTACGGCAAAAAATTGCTTCTGGATAACAGGACAGCGATCACTCACCTGGGATTAGACAAAGATTCTTTCTACAACAAAGAAGACGCACAAGACATTCTCCAAACACCCCACAGGACCGACATCCCCGTTATTTGTAAGAGGAAGCGACGCAGGTACAGAGGACAAAGAGCAGGATGCCTGGTCTGGACCCGGCGAAGGCGACTGGGAAAGCTGCCGTTACCGTCAATATTACTCGCCAGCGTGCAATCATTGGACAATAAATTAGACGAGGTACGATCACGAATATCCTACCAACGGGACATCAAAAACTGTAATATCCTATGTTTCACGGAATCATGGCTGAATGACGACATGGATATTCAGCTAGCGGGATATACGCTGCACCAGCAAGATAGAACAGCACACTCCGGTAAGACGGGGGGTGGGGGGTGTCTGTGCATATTTGTAAACAACAGCTGGTGCACGAAAGGAAGTCTCTAGATTTTGCTCGCCTGAAGAAGAGTATATTGGTATAAATTGCAGGCCACACTACTTGCCTAGAGAGTTCTCAGCTATACTTTTCGTGGCTGTTTATTTACCACCACAAACAGATACGGGCACTAAGACCGCACTCAGTCACCTGTATATGAAAACAAGCAAACAGGAAACCGCTCACCCAGAGGCGGCGCTCCTAGTGGCCGGAGACTTTAATGCAGGGAAACTTAAATCAGTTCTACCAAATCTCTATCAACATGTTAAATGTGCAACCAGAGGTAAAACATTCTAGATCACCTGTACGCCACACACAGAGGCGCGTACAAAGCTCTCCCTCGCCCTCCATTTGGTAAATCCGACCACAACTCTATCTTCCTGATTCCTGCTTACAAGCAAAAATTAAAGCAGGAAGCACCAGTGACTCAGTCTATAGAAAAGTGGTCAGATGAAGCAGATGCTAAACTACAGGACTGTTTTGCTATCACAGACTGGAACATGTTCCGGGATTCTTCCGATGACATTGAGGAGCACACCACATCAGTCACTGGCTTTATCAATAAGTGCATTGAGGACGTCGTTCCCACAGTGACTGTACGTACATACCCCAACCAGAAGCCATGGATTACAGGCAACATTCGCACTGAGCTAAAGGGTAGAGCTGCCGCTTTCAAGGTGCGGGACTCTAACCCGGAAGTTGACAAGAAATCCCGCTATGCCCTGCAACGAACCATCAAACAGGCAAAGCGTCAATACAGGGCTAAGATTGAATCATACTACACCGGCTCCGACGCTCGTCGGATATGGCAGGGCTTGCAAACTATTACAGACTACAAAGGGAAGCACAGCCGCGAGCTGCCCAGTGACACGAGCCTACCAGACGAGCTAAGTCACTTCTATGCTCGCTCTCCGTAGCCGACGTGAGTAAGACCTTTAAACAGGTCAACATACACAAGTCTGCGGGGCCAGACGGATTACCAGGACTTGTGCTCCGGGCATGTGCTGACCAACTGGTAGGTGTCTTCACTGACATTTTCAACATGTCCCTGATTGAGTCTGTAATACCAACATGTTTCAAGCAGACCACCATAGTCCCTGTGCCCAAGAACACAAAGGCAACCTGCCTAAATGACTACAGACCCGTAGCACTCACGTCCGTAGCCATGAAGTGCTTTGAAAGGCTCACATCAACACCATTATCCCAGAAACCCTAGACCCACTCCAATTTGCATACCGCCCAAACAGATCCACAGATGATGCAATATCTATTGCACTCCACACTGCCCTTTCCCAACTGGACAAAAGGAACACCTATGTGAGAATGCTATTCATTGACTACAGCTCAGCATTCAACACCATAGTAACCGCGAAGCTCATCACCAAGCTAAGGAACCTGGGACTAAACACCTCCCTCTGCAACTGGATCCTGGACTTCCTGACAGGCCGCCCCCAGGCGGTGAGGGTAGGTAGCAACATATCTGCCACGCTGATCCTCAACACTGGAGCTCCCCAGGGGTGCGTGCTCAGTCCCCTCCTGTACTCCCTGTTCACCCACGACTGCATGGCCAGGCACGACTCCAACACCATCATTAAGTTTTCAGACAACACAACAGTGGTAGGCCTGATCACAGGCAACGACGAGACAGCCTATAGGGAGGAGGTCAGAGACCTGGCCGGGTGGTGCCAGAATAACAACCTATCCCTCAACGTAACCAAGACTAGACAAGGAGATGATTGTGGACTACAGGAAAAGGAGCACCGAGCACGCCCCCATTCTCATCGACGGGGCTGTAGTGGAGCAGGTTGAGAGCTTCAAGTTCCTTGGTGTCCTCATCAACAACAAACTAGAATGGTCCAAACACACCAAGACAGTCGTGAAGAGGGCACGACAAAGCCTATTCCCCCTCAGGAAATTAAAAAGATTTGGCATGGGTCCTGAGATCCTCAAACGGTTCTACAGCTGCAACATCGAGAGCATCCTAACCGGTTGCATCACTGCCTGGTACGGCAATTGCTCGGCCTCCGACCGCAAGGCACTTCAGAGGGTAGTGTGTACGGCCCAGTACATCACTGGGGCAAAGCTGCCTGCCATCCAGGACCTCTACACCAGGCGGTGCAAGAGGAAGGCCCTAAAAATTGTCAAAGACCCCAGCCACCCCAGTCATAGACTGTTCTCTCTACTACCGCATGGCAAGCGGTACCGGAGTGCCAAGTCCAGGACAAAAAGGCTTCTCAACAGTTTTTACCCCCAAGCCATAAGACTCCTGAACAGGTAACCAAATGGTTACCCGGACTATTTGCATTGTGTGCCCCCCAACCCCTCTTTTACACTGCTGCTACTCTCTGTTTATCTTATATGCATAGTCACTTTAACTATACGTTCATGTACATACTACCTCAATATGCCCGACCAACCAGTGCTCCCGCACATTGGCTAACCGGGCTATCTGCAAGGCATATATAGCCTTGCTACTCTTGTTTTCAAATGTCGTTTTACTGTTGTTTTATTTCTTTACACACACACACACACACACACACACATACACACACACACACACACACACACACACACATCTCCGCTTACTGCCCCCACTGCGCTGAGCATTGCTGCCCTAAATGTAAAATATTGATGTCTATCCACCAGGCTTAATTTAACCCTGGGAGGAAGGTGGGTTGTCACTCATCCAACCTCCCCTCTCCTGGACCTTTTTTTTCCCGCACTATTGGTAAGAGCCTGTAAGTAAGCATTTCACTGTAAGGTCTACACCTGTTGTATTCGGCGCATGTGACAAATAAACTTTGATTTGATTTGAGATTAATTTGTGAATATAAGGTAACAGACAAGTTGCCAAACCAGGCTGAAATGCCATAGAATAAAATGCACTCTATGACAGCCTGGTAGAATATGAACATAACCTTTTGTTTGAAACCCTGAACCTACGCAGAAAATAAAGTCGTTGTTGGACCCTTGAGCATTTGTAAGAGTGGACCTGAGTAATGTCTACATTATAGACCACGACAGGTGAGTGGTCACCAAGAGATTTGGGGTCAGAAACCATTTCCTCTGTTTCCTTGACATTTAGGATGAGGTGGTGGTCATCACACCACTGCACAAACCTCTGTATCTCTGACCTCTGACCTATACACAGTAGTGTCAGGGTCTATACATTACACCCAGAATGGCAGTATACTCAGAAAACATGACAATATAGTTATTAGTGTGTGTACTTGCACATTTATTTGTATACAGTGTGAATAGGATGGGTGAACTCAGCCTTTGGGGGGACCTTAATGACCTTGGGCTCAGACAAGGTCTCGTTCCCTCAGACCTGCTTGGTCCTGTTGAGTAAATGAGTAATACCACCTGATGGTATAGGGGTTCACTGACGCCTGTCTGAGTTTACTTAGTAGGATGTGTGTCTTCAAGATGTTCAATGCTGAACTAAAATCCACAAATAGCAGTCGTCCATAGGCCTTGGGGTTCTCCAGATGAGGAGCATGAGATGCACTATGTTGAGGATTGATACATCAGTGCCACATTTGTGTTTGTAAGGAAACGGATACGGGTCCAACAGCGTGTTATGTATGTAGGACTTCATTATAACGGAGGTCAGAGCAACAGGTCTACAGTCTTTGTTTTCTTAGGGAGAAGGCTTTTGGGGAAGAGGGGTGATGATCGCCTTCTTCCGCATGAGTGGAACTGTGTTGGAATGTACAGACCTCGGAAAGACAGGGACCTCGGCTGGTGGAAGTTCCTCTGCACAAAGTAAAGACGCCAAGAGGGCCTGTTGCCAGTTTGCTTAAAGACTCTTGTGGCCTCTCTAGGGTTAAACTCTAACTTGGGGTCACAGCCATCAATAACAATGGTGTTGAGCATGTTAACACACCTGTCAGCAAAGTAATGTCAGCCAAACTTTATGTAAAAGTCATTAAGTTCATTTGCCGTTGTCTTTTCGTCTGTTTTCTGGTGGGAGTCATATTAGTAATGGATTTTATTTTTAACCCTTGTCCTTGAATACTTTTCATTCTAAGCTGGCTTGCTGCCCAATTCTACAAGAGTAATTATATTGAGCCAAACACAATTTATTGTCATCATTTGATGATAGATGCCATGAGTTATAATAATCAAACATACATTTATTGGTAAATGAAAAACCTGAAGGCTGTTTGCTGCCAAATTATACAAGAGTAATTATAATAAGTCTTATTCACAAAACACACATTTATTGTCATCATCATATGATAGCTGAACAGACGCCATAATGCGTTTTGGCCTAATAATTCAGATGTATTTATTTTAGTAAATGAAAAACTGGTAAATAAAGAGTTCATATTTAGGCTATAAGGGAGGTGTTTGTTGTTTGTTTTGTTAACATTCAAATGGCACATTATGATTCTCTATCAAGAATGGAACGCCTTCTAGCTCTTCCAGTCTTGTTTCACACGGTCGGAAACTGACCCAAAAATGTGTTAAGGAACGAAAAACAACATGCTCAATCAAAACCATCTAACCAATTAAAGAGCGCTGGTGTAACGCCTATCGCTGTTGATCCTCCCACTTCTGCAGACATGCACACTTTCAGACACACTCCACGAATGCAGTTACCCATACTTGTTATGGTTGGCAAGCTGGAGCCCAACTATTGGAGACCAGCTAGAACACAACACAACCAAAACATAACTGCAGATTAAAATCAAAGAGAGAGCAGATATACAGATTAAAACAGTGCAGGCTGAGTTAGCTACCAAAGTGAGGGGGAGGCAGGCACATCGCCAGGCTGAGAGAGAGTCAGGGAAATCCAAAATAGATAGATTCCAGATGTCCATCAGCTAGACCACTAGCACTAAGCCAAGGTGGAAAAAGTTACAAAACTCCTGTGGGTTTGGCAGATGCCAGGAGAACGCTACCTGCCCGAATGTATGGTGCCAATTGTAAAGTTTGGTGGAGGAGGAATAAGGGTTAGTTCAACTGAAGGGAAATCTTAAAATTACAGCATGGAATGACATTCTAGACAATTCTGTGCTTCCAACTTTGTTGCAACAGTTTGGGGAAGGCCCTTTCCTGTTTCAGCATGACAATGCCCCCGTGCACAAAGCGAGGTCCATACAGAAATGGTTTGTCGAGATCAGTGTGGAAGAACTTGACTGGCCTGCACAGAGCCCTGACCTCAACCCCATCAAACACCTTTGGGATGAATTGGAACGCTGACTATGAGCCAGGCCTAGTTGCCCAACATCAGTGCCCGACCTCACTAATGCTCTTGTGGCTGAATGGAAGCAAGACCCCGCAGCAATGTTCCAACATCTAGTGGAAAGCCTTCCCAAAAGAGCGGAAGCTGTTGTAGCAGCAAAGAAGGGACCAACTCCATATTAATGCCCATGATTTCTGAATGAGATGTTCGAAGAGCATACTTTTGGTCATGTAGTGTAGCATACGAACTCGGTATCACAGAGTAAATACTCCATATGACGTTGAGAAATAGTGCATTGTGGTTAGTTTAGAAGATATCCAGAAGTAGATTAATAAATATGTAAAAACCCCAAAACATTATTATGTTTGTACTTAAAGGTAATAGATCGTGACTACAACTAAGTTACGAGTCTTTGACTACACTGGATTGTTACATTGGTGAGTAAAAACTCATGCTTCCTACCATTTAACATCTACCTTAATAAAACCTGGCTGTTGACATTTGACCGCAATATACAAGGGTTTGAAAACAATAGGTTTTTCGGTGTCTAAAAGGGCCTAGTGTGAGTATGTCTGCGTGAATGTGTGTAATGTATGCGTGTGTATTAGAGAGAGATAGAGAGATAGAGAGTGCTATACATGGGACACACATCCATAGGGCTATAGACATAAAATGGTGTCAGCTTTACTGTAGCTTGTGGCTTTTCTTAAGTGTTATTGTACGACTCACTGGGCACTCTCTACAGGGCCGGGGGAGAGGGACAGTGAAAGGGTGATGCTGTTTTTAGTTTTATTTGAAGAGGGACCATAAGCGCAGACGAAGGATATCAAGGATCTGGAAAGATTGTTTATGGAGGAATGGTCTAAGATTCCTCCCAATGTTGTTCTCCAACTCATAAAACATTTTGGAAAAGGCTCAGTGTTGCATACAAAATATCCTTGCAAAGTGAAGTATTAAAAGGTATTGAAAACAGGGGTGGCAACAATTTTAACCCCTATGTTTTTGGGGGAAAAAACTACGACTTATTAAGCTCTCTCTCTAAGCAATTGTTTTAGTATAAAATGTTAGGATTTCCTCATTTGTTTTGCATACAAAATAACTCAATATTTGTATGATTTATTTGATACTGTGTTTTTGCTCATCTTTATCAAGGGTGCCAATCATTTTTGACCTGACTGTACATACATCCAGTACACTTCAATCTGTCTGTAATCAGTCTCGAGAGGCGGGAGGGCAATTAAGGATGTGGCTCTAAGCGGATGCAGGGTAGGGTTGGTTGGTGTGAGAAGTTCATGGCCCTCAGGGCTGCAGTGTCACTGTGCTCAGGGGGAAATCTAAAACCTGGGCCTGGTGGTCAGGGCTGTGGCACACACACACACACGCACGCACTCACGCACGCACGCAGGCAGTGTGTGTGGCCCCAGCTTGACCCTGCCTCCCTGATGAGGCTGTTTCCTAGGTGGTGGTGAACCAGCCAATGTGGCTACAGTGGGGGCCGTCACAGCCGTCACACGGCCGCACAATGGGCGTCACAAACAGCGTGCTAATCCACTGATGACAGTGGCAGCGACCGCCAGGACCAGGTGCCATCCCCTGTCCATCCTCAGGTCACGGGGTCATGAACTATGGGGTCTGGGGGGGGATCTACTATACCTCATACACACAAACAGGCACGTGTGCGTGCACACACACACACACACACACACACACACACACACACACACACACACACAAACACACAGTATGCTTGCAGTGTTTATCTTCTGCTGCTCATAAGACCCATGGGTCTAAACTAATGGAAACACACGTCACCAACTAGCACACATAAACACTGCTCTGTTGTCAACAGTGCACAATATCTATTATCACCTAAAACAAGAGGCTGCCCACTCAGGTGGACATTTTCTAAATTAGATCATTGTACTTTACTGGTAATTAAGTTGGTGTAATAATGAACCTGTTTTTCATGTTAACTTCCATTCTGAGAAAAATATGTGTCCATCCGGAGGGATGTTGCTAGGCAGCCACTTTGTCAGATATCTTAGAAAGCAGCACTTACAGGAGGTGAGAGAGAGATAGAGAAAAAAGAAAGAGAAAGGTAGAGAGGCGTGAGAGAGAGGAGAAAAAGTGAGAAAGAATGTGAGCGAGAATAGAAAGAGAGCGACAAACGGCGAGAGAGAAAACAAGAGAGCAAGCAAGAGAGAGACAGAGTAAATAAAGAGAGAATAGAGGTCTCTCCTGGATTCTCCTGGTTTTGCGGCTAGCTGCTCTGAGAAGCCCAGATAGAACAGCTCTATTAATACCTGGCTCAGCTCTATTCTTAGTTCACCTCTGGCTTCACACAGAGATTACATTAGAGCCTGGCTTTTATTTTCTCAAAAAGACACAAACTGCCCATCTGTCATTAGATAAGCTCATCTTTAAACCACTTCACAGGCCAAAGATCATAATACACATTTTCTCTGTAGAAGTCTTTGACAATGATTGCTATGTGTATACTTGTATATCTCCAGTCTACATGCAAGAGTCTAAATGCTTGTTAGCGGTGTTATCCATATCACTTGTCTTGATGGCAGTAGTGAACTGTTGAGGCATCAGTACAGACTGTGACACTGCAGTGACCCCAAGCAGAGATATGCACATTGTACACACGCACGTGTGCATGCGCGCACACGCACACGCACACGCACTCGCTCGCTCGCTTGCACGCACAGACACAAACAAATACAAAACACACACCATTTTGAGACATTTACTGAAAAGGCTGTATGGGGTTCCCAGGAGAGAACATATTGATCAGAAATTCCCTTTAAACACATTGATGGGATCTGAGCCGTAGGCTATCAGTGACACACAGTACTAGCACCACTATGGTTGAGCTCACATGCACACGCACACACACACACACACACACACACACACACACACACACACACACACACACACACACACACACACACACACACACACACACACACACACACACACACACACACACACACACACACACACACACACAAACCCTGCCTTCTCCTCATAAAGATAAACTGTGCAGGGCCATTTCCCTGTTGAACCACTTTGTGAAGACCGCTAACATTACAAGGCCAAGATGACGTCCCTTTGATTGTCACTCAATTACAGTACATTGGGTACTTTGTAACCAAATAAAAGAGAAGTGAGAGGGAGGGAGGAGAGAGTAAGGAGAGAGAGGGAGAAGAGAGAGAGGGGGCAGCCTCTGACTGTGGGAATATTTCAGCAGCTTGAAGATTGATTCCATAATTGTGTCCGTGATATATTTCCGGAGTGCCAGCCTAACAAACCAAAATTGTTTCTGTAAAAGTTCCCAGAACATTCGTTATGTTGTGGCAAATGTTCTCATAACACAAAAGCTGTCCAGTTGTGCTGATGATTCAAGAATGTTTGTATTAGGTTGTGGGAACAGTCTGGTGAAAACATTGTGGGGACATCACAAAAGATATGGTCTCAAAACACAAAAACTGTACAATTGTGTGGATGACTCTACAATGTTTCTTTTAGTGTGCAAAAAACATTCACCTGATGTTACAATAACGTTCCCAGAACACATCTAGTCTGTTTTTTAAATGTTCCCAAACTCAGTTGCCAGAGAGGAAGGAAACCGCTCAGGGATTTCACCATGAGGCCAATGGTGATTTTAAAACAGTTACAGAGTTGAATGGCTCTGAAAGGAGAAAACTGAGGATGGATCAACAACATTGTAGTTAATCCACAATACTAACCTAATTGACAGAGTGAAAAGAAGGAGGCCTGTACAGAATAAAAAATATTACAAAACATGCATCCTGTTTGCAACAAGGCACTTAAGTAATACTGCTAAAATTGTGGCAAAGAAATTTTACTTTTTGTCCTGAATACAAAGTGTTATGTTTGCACCAAATCCAATACAACACATTACGGAGTACAACTCTCCATATTTTCAAGCATAGTGATAGCTGCATCAAGTTCTGGGTATGCTTGTAATCATTAAGGACTGGGGAGTTTTTCAGGATAAAACTAAACATAATGGAACTAAGCACAGGCAAAATCCTAGAGGAAAACCTGGTTGTCTGCATTCCACCGGACACTGGGAGATGAATTCACCTTTCAGCCGGACAATAACCTTAAACACAAGGCCAAATCTACACTGGAGTTGCTTACCTAGAAGACAGTGAATGTTCCTGATTAGCCAAGTTATTTTTTATTTAAATTATTTATTTAAGGGATGCGAATACTTTTTGAAGGCACTGTATAGGCCTCAATAGCATCACTGATGATATATGAGTAACACATTATGGTTACATTTCATTTTCTCTGTTAAACCTACCATTTGGAATGACTTGGATAGCAATAGTGACTCTATTTAGTTTTTAAGTGTAGATCTCTCAACAATCATTCTCACGATATCACATTGGTAATAGTCAGTGACAAATATCATAGCTAATAAGGGCTGGGCTTGGTTAAAACCCTGCATGAGAGATCAAAGGGTACCTGTAGATCAATCAATTCTCTAGTAGGAGGTGCTGCCCAGACAAAAAAAAAGTCTGATTGTGGATATAACGTTGAAGATCTGACGTTGTTTTAATGGTAGAAAATTCGACATATTTTACACAAGGGTTGTCTACGTTGAAATTTGGTTACCATGATGACATAATCCTGTGGTTGAAATATCACCCTCAAAACACAACACCCACAGAGGATCCAGGAATTAATAAATAATTACGATGTGTAGCTGTGACATTCCACAAAGATGATGAAAGGATATTCAGAGCCATATTGTTAGAGAGATTCAGTATATTATGACTGAGGATATACTGTGGGCCTGTGTGTGTCATATGTCAATGAGATTTAAATAGTATTTTATTACAGAGTTCTCCATCCAGATTAAGTGGTACCAACTTCTCTCTTTCTAAGTATACAGTACCAGACAAAAGTTTGGACACACTTACTCATTCAAGGGTTTTACTTTATTTTACTATTTTCTACGTTGTAGAATAATAATGAAGACATCAAAAATATGAAATAACACATGGAATCATGTAGTAACCAAAAAATGTTAAACAAATCAAAATATATTTTATATTCTTCAATGTAGCCACCCCTTGCCTTGATGACAGCTTTGCACACTCTAGGTGTTCTCTCAACCAGTTTCACCTGGAATGCTTTTCCAACGGTCTTGAAGGAGTTCCCACATATGCTGAGCTCTTGTTGGCTGCTTTTCCTTCACTCTGCGGTCGAACTCATCCCAAACCATCTCAACTGAGTTGAGGTCGGGCGATTGTGGATGCCAGTTCATCTGATGCAGCACTCCATCACTCTCTTTCTTGGTCAAATAGCCCTTACATAGCCTGGAGGTGTGTTGGGTCATTGTCCTGTTGAAAAACAAAATGATAGTCCCACTAAGCGCAAACCAGATGGGATGGCATATCACTGCCGAATGCTGTGGTAACCATGCTGGTTAAGTGTGCCTTGAATTCTAAATAAATCACAGACAGTGTCAAAGGCAAAGCATCCCCACACCATCACACCTCCTCCTCCATGCTTCACGGTGGGAACCACACATGCCGAGATCATCCATTCACCTACTCTGCGTCCCACAAAGACACGGCGGTTGGAACCAAAAATCTCTCATTTGGACTCATCAGACTAAAGGACAGATTTCCACCGGTCTAATGTCCATTGCTTGTGTTTCTTGACCCAAGCAAGTCTCTTCTTATTATTGGTGTCCTTTAGTAGTGGTTTCTTTGCAGCAATTCGACCATGAAGTCTTGATTCACGCAGTCTCCTCTGACCAGTTGATGTTGAGATGTGTCTGTTACTTGAACTTGGTGAAGCATTTATTTGGGCTGCAATTTCTGAGGCTGGTAACTCTAATGAACTTATCCTCTGCAGCAGTGGTAACTCTGGGTCTTCCTTTCCTGTGGCGGTCCTCATGAGAGCCAGTTTCATCATAGCGCTTGATGGTTTTTGCGACTGCGCTTGAAACTTTCAAAGTTCTTGAAATGTTCCGTATTGACTGACCTTCATGTCTTAAAGTAATGATGGACTGTCGTTTCTCTTTGCTTATTTGAGCTGTTCTTGCCATAATATGGAAATGTTTTTTTTTAACCAAATAGGGCTATCTTCTGTGTTCCAACCCTACCTTGTCACAACACAACTGATTGGCTCAAACGCATTAATAAAGAAACTCCACAAATTAACAAGGCACACCTGTTAATTGAAATGCATTCCAGGTGACTACCTCATGAAACTGGTTGAGAGAATGCCAAGAGTGTGCAAAGCTGTCATCAAGGCAAAGGCTGACTACTTTGAAGAATCTAAAATATATTTAGATTTGTTTAACACTTTTTTGGTTAGGACATGATTCCATATGTTTGATGTCGTCACTATTATTCGACAATGTAGAAAATAGTAAAAATAAAGAAAAACCCTTGAATGAATAGGTGTCTCCAAACTTTTGACTGGTACTGTATGTAATGAACTTATGCCAGAGGGCTTGTACAGTGACAAGAAAAAGTATGTGAACCCTTTGGAAATACCTGGATTTCTACATATTGATCAGATGACATACATCTAGGTCACAACAGACAAACACAGTCTGCTTAAACTGGTAACACAAACAATTATACGTTTTCATGTCTTTATTGAACACACTGTGTAAACATTCACAGTACAGGGTGGAAAAAGTATGTGAACCCTTGGATTTAATAACTGGTTGACCCTTCTTTGGCAGCAATAACCTCAACCAATTGTTTTCTGTAGTTGCGGATCAGACCTGCACAACGGCCAGGAGGAATTTTGGACCATTCCTCTTTAAAAAACTGTTTCAGTTCAGCAAAATTATTGGGATGTCTGGTGTGAACTGCTCGAGGTCATGCCACAGCATCTCAATCGGATTGAGGTCAGGACTCTGACTGGGCCACTCCAGAAGGCATATTTTCTTCTGTTGTTGATTTACTTCTGTGTTTTGGGTTGTTGTCCTGTTGCATCACCCAACTTCTGTTGAGCTTCAATTGGAGGACAGATAGTCTAACATTCTCCTGCAAAATGTCTTGATAAACTTGGGAATTCGTTTCCCATTGATGATAGCAAGCTGTCCAGGCCCTGAGGCAGGAAAGCAGCCCCAAACTATGATGCTCCTCCACTGTACTTTACAGTTGGGATGAGGGTTTGATGTGCTGTGCCTTTTTTCCTCCACACATAGTGTTGTGTTCCTTCCAAACAACTCAACTGTAGTTTCATCTGTCCACAGAATATTTTGCCAGTAGCACTGTGGAACATCCATGTGCACTTTTGTAAACTTCAGACGTGCAGCAATGTTTTTTTTGGACAGCAGTGGCTTCTTCCGTGGAGTCCTCCCATGAACACCATTCTTGTTTAGTGTTTTACGTATCGTAGACTCGTCAACAGAGATGTTAGCATGTTCTAGAGATTTCTGTAAGTCTTTAGCTGACACACTAGGATTCTTCTTAACCTCATTGAGCATTCTGTGCTGTGCTCTTGCAGTCATCTTTGCAGGACAGCCACTCCTAGGGAGAGTAGCAACAGTGCTGAACTTTCTCCATTTACACACAATTTGTCTTACTGTGGACTGATGAACATCAAGGCTTTTAGAGATACTTTTGTAACCGTTTCCAGCTTTATGAAAGTCTATGTCTTCTGCGATCTCTTTTGTTCGAGGCATGGTTCACATTAGGCAATGCTTCTTGTGAATAGCAAACTCAAATTTTGTGTGTTTTTTACTGGGCAAGACAGTTCTAACCAACATATCCAATCTCGTCTCATTGATTGGACTCCAGGTTAGCTGACTCCTGCCTCCAATTAGCTTTTGGAGAAGTCATTGGCCTAGGGGTTCACATACTTTTTCCAACCTACACTGTGAATGTTTCAATTATGTATTCAATATAGACAAGAAAAATACAATCATTTGTGTGTTATTAATTCCAAAGGGTTCACATACTTTTTCATGCCACTGTATGTAGAGCAGCCTGACACTACACTGCTAACCCAGCTCAGATTGGATTTGAAAAAAGTGACCAACAGTGCAATGTATTTTCCACATAGATTCCACGTCACAATGCGTTGACAAATGACACTGTTTGTGCCCAGTGGGTTGTTTCTACAGACAGGATCTCAATGTCTTTAATGCAGCCTGACACAGAACATCACCATAAAAAAATTAAGTACATTCTCATCAGTACTGTTAGTGTCAAGGGCAGGTTTCTCGTTTCTTTTCAGCAGCCAGGATGCATTGTTGCTGTGATCTGATCATTTGTGTTTTTGAGGGGGTAGTGGAAACAGAACCAGGAACAGACTGCCACGGAGTGATCACGAGACAGCTGCCAAGTCCTCTGAGCTGCCCACTCCGTATCCCAGGGTGCCCCTGGCACCTCCAACACAACACCAGCCCCTGCCAAAAAAATACTAGGCCCATCCAGCCCCTCTCTCCATAGAGACCTGGCCCTCTGAGATAACTAACAAGCAAACAAAGGAGGACCAACGTGGAGGACGGGTAGTGGTGAGTTGCTCCATACATACAGATGGGAATTCCCAAGATGGTACACAAACAGAACCCACCACAGTTATATCCATCTCAATACAAGACTCTGGTGCACACAGCACCCACAACGGATCCAGAAATGAATAAATCATTATGACATTCCACAAACATGATGAGAGGATATTAAGGGGATACCTATTCAGTTGCACAACTGAATGCATTCAACCAAAATGTCTTCCACAATTAACCCACCCTGTCAGAGCCATATATAGAGATCCAGTACATTATGACTGAGGATATACCGTGGCCATGTGTGTCATATGTCAATGAGATTTAATCAGTCTTTTATTACAGAGTTCTCCATTCAGGGTAAGTGGTACCGACTTCTCTCTTTCTAAGTATATGTAATGAACTTATCCCAGAGGGCTTGTATGTAGAGCAGCCTGTCACTGCACTGCTAACCCAGTTCAGATTCCACTGTGGAGCACTGTGATTGGGCAAGAGGTTTTTAGTGTGCCACAGTGTGGAACGCTGTGATTGGCTGGCAAACTCACGAGACTGAGCTGTGGTGTACCAGTAATCAGTCCAGGGCTACAGGCAATCACTGTGATTGGTCGGGACGTAACGAAGCAGAGTGTGAAAGAGCTGTGATTGGTGGGTAAGCAGTTCAGCTGTACATCTGAGAGGTAGTTGGCAGGTGCCCAGGTCAGGGACGGACGATGGGGGAGTGGTGTGCGTGTTTGTGGGTGGGTGTGTGCGTGTGTAATTGGCTGTGTGGCTGGAGGAGACCGCCGTGCCGCATTAGCGTTGGTTCAGCGGGGAGGGAGGCAGGCAGGGAGGGAGGGAGAGAGTGGCAGCTGACAGAAAGGGATGAGCCAGCAGAAGTGATGTGGACTGGACTGCAGGGTGGGGAGAGGAGGGGTATGTGTGTGTTGCAGGGATGGAGGTCAGAAGGGAGGAGAGTCCGGTCTACGTTTCACTCACCATTCCCTGTTAGCAGCAAAGACCTGTGGGGATAGGAGGGGGGACTGCAGCAGGGCCTCTCATTCAGTCAGTCTTTCTCTCTACTCCTTCCTCACCCTCTCCTTCCTTGTGTTTTTAGGTTGTTACCTCAGCATAAACCCAAGGTCACTACTCTTAGTTTCCCATTTCCTTACTTACAAATAAATGAACATATGATTGTCCAGCTCAACTGCAGCTGCCTGTGTGAGCTACAGAGAAAGCGCTAGCCACCTCTGAACTGAACTGCATTGCAACCCTGTCTGGTATGTAGAAGGAAGGAAGGAGAATGAGGGAAAGGGAGAGTGAGGACGACAGGAGGAGGAGGGTTGCAGTGGAGGGAGAACTGAGTGTTGCTGTAGTGTTGCTGTGACAGGCAGGGACATGGGTGCTTCTTCTCACCTAGCAAGAGCAGCCAGGGAGGAGAGGAGAGACTCAGTGGCACTAAATGGGCTGTCTGTATGGTTGAGGCTGCTGCCGTCTTGAGCCAACCCACTGAGTCTATTCCAGTGTGAGTTGAGCTGTGAGATGACTGAGTTTGAAGTCCTGGGTAACTCTGGGCAGACGAGAGTGCTGCACTGCACTGCCGCACTGCTCTGTGTGTGTGTGTGTGAGTCGCCGTATCAGATTTAGAGCAAACAGCCAGGCAGTGGGGTCTCCCAGGGGCCTTGGCACTGTAATAACGCTGCTGTCCTCACCGCCACCGCACTCTCTCTCTCTCTCAATGTTCTTAATAACCTCCTGCTCAATCACTTCTATACATTTTCAATTACAGAACACAGCCCGGCATTCCCCTGGAGATTTACTACACAGCGCCACGCCGCATGCTCCGTCCTGAGCAGAGTTGAGCCAGGCAGGGAACTCTCATTTGTTTAAGGCAGGGCTGTTGTGCATTAAATCATCCCCTTCCTCCCATTTCCTTCATTCCTCTACTCCGTCCCTCCTTTCTCCTGTCAGCCCTTCTGGTTTTATAACCCTCCCTCATCCATTATGTTCCTCCTTCGTTGTTTTTTTCTGGAAGCGCTTCGTCTATCCCCTCGGTTTGTACTTATTTTTGAACTCCTGAAATGCCTACATCAATCTATGATATTTTTTTTAACTTATAACAAGGTATGCGCAAACGTATGCGTGCACATACAGTACATACACACACACGTAACAAATCTGTGAGACTCAGAACTCATCCAATATTCATGAATGGTGATGATGCTTCTCTTCTTGAAAGAGTAAAGATTAGGGGAAAATAAACAAGAGGCAACTCACTCTGCCATCACCATCTAACATGTAAGCCATTCATTCCCTGTTGAGATGGACTGTTTGTTCTTATCCAGACTGACTGCTCTGGTCTTTCTAGTACAAAACAGACAACAGTGCAGACAGAACCTGGCTGCCACTAGATCCCCAAACACACAGGCCTACGTCTTCTTAGTCCAGCAACACACAACACTGAAGTCCTGGAAATGTCTCACATCACTAGATGTTACCGTAACAACAAGCCCAAGAAGTGTCTTGCTCTCTGATGTATTTCAAAGGGCAAGGGATTCTCAACATGGATGATACACTGAATTTGTGTGTGTCCGATACATAACCATACCTGATCACATTAGTGTATATTACATTACGTCACTGTATTTATTCCAATCACTTTTTTATTGACATCATTATAGTTTGTCCAGTTGTATCATATATGTGCTATAGGACAAGACAGACAGACATGCTGTCTCAATGCTGCTGTTGGTTGGACCATATCAAACCAGAGGCCTGGGGCATACTGGCCATTCACAACGGGACATGCCATGCAGGCTCCTATTGTGGTTGCTAGGTAGATTCTGCATTCAGAGAAGTACTACAGCAGACTAGAAACATTTATATATTTACCCTATAACTGAGCTGAAAACAGTCAGCTCCTCTCCGTTGTATACTTCAAGTACAATCTACTCAAAGAAACATATTGCAGTGTTTGTGACGCCTCCGTAATGTCATTCACTGTAAAATATCATTTAAACGTCTAAAATAATGAACATCTAATAATTACCAGTCAGAAATAATAATAATAATCTGCACTTAAAATCAAGGGTAATGTGAAGAAAACAAAAAGTCATTTGTTTTGGACAGAAAGAAACCATAGACAAGACATTAAGTGTTTTAGAATCACTGTTTTTGGCATTCACACCAGTGAGCTTGTGACCTAACTAACTGATAGAAGGTTACAGTAACTGAAATAACTACATCTGATGTAACCTAACGTAGCAGGCATTAAACACTCGCCTGAATGGGGTCCCCACATCCTGTTTCCAGGGGAAAAGGAAGCGAAGTTGAAGATACGGTAAATCAGATGTTTCCGGTCATACCAACCCCGCTGAGGGTGCATCTGATGAAGTTTATCGAGGAGGAGGAGCTCATTTCAAACACAGTAGCATCACCTGTTTTTAAACTGTTGCATTTTGGGATGCAGAGGAACAGCAAAAGGACACAACCTCACGACACACGTGTGTGAGGCCTTCCACACTCAGAGTGTGGGATATCATGTAAACTATAGTTTCACCATAAAATATACATCTTTCAAGTGACAGTGTGTAACTTCTTTAACAGTTTTTCCCCCATGAACAAATAACGAAAAGCCTTTTGAACACGCAAATGTACAAACGCACATACAAACAAGTGCATATATACACACGCACAGACACGCATACCGTACATACATACAAGCATTGTCAGGTTAAACACAGTCAGCATCATTTGGGTTGAAAGCTACAACAATGCACCAGCAAAGACATGGGGGGGGTGGGTCTGGTGATGGTATGTACCACTGTGGCCAGCCATTGTCCGCTGCATAGCACTACATTGTCCATGTCATCTGGAATGCAAACCTCTGCAACTCTGTCTGCCTGAAAGTCCCTCTGCACCCTCCGTCTCCTCTCCCATCAATCAACAGCCAGAGAAAACAGATGGATCAGTGAGTAGACAGCCTGTATGGCTAACTCCCCCCCTCTCCCCACCATGTATACTGAACAAAAATATAAAATGCAACATACAACAATTTCAACGATTTTACAGTTACAGTTCATAGTTTAGTTTACAGAGATACAGTTCACACCTGTCAGGTGGATGGATTATCTTGGCAAAGGAGAAATCAGTCAATTGAAATAAATTCATTAGGCCCTAATCTATGAATTTTACATGATTGGGCATGGGCGCAGCCATGTGTGGGCTTGTGAGGGCATAGCCCCACCCACTTGGGAGCCAGGCCCAGCCGATCAGAAATAATTTTCCCCCACAAAAGGGCTTTATTACAGACAGAAATACTCAGTTTCATCAGCTGCCTGGATGGCTGGTCTCAGACGATCCCACAGGTGAAGAAACCGGATGAGGAGGTCCTGGGCTGGCGTGGTTACACGTAGTCTACGGTTGTGAGGCCGGTTGGACCTACTGCCAAATTCTCTAAAACAACGTTGGAGGCGGCTTATGGTAGAGAAATGAACATTCAATTCTCTGGGAACACCTCTGGTGGACATTCCTGCAGTCGGCATGCCAATTGCACACTCCCTCAACTTGAGACATCTGTGGCATTGTGTTGTGTGACAAAACTGCACTTTTTAGAGTGGCATTTTATTCTCCCCAGCACAAGGTGCACCTATGTAATGATCATGCTGTTTAATCAGCTTCTTGATATGCCACACCTGTCAGGTGGATGGACTTTCTTGGCACAGGAGAAATGCTCAATAACAGGGATGTAAACAAATTTATGCACAACATTTGAGAGAAATAACCTTCTTGTGCAATTTCTGGGATCTTTCAGTTCATGAAACATGGGACCAACACTTTACATGTTGCGTTTATATTTTTGCTCAGTGTAGATTAGATAAAGGCTGGAGTGCAGGAGTCATAGTCAGGCACAGCAAGGGGTTGTGGTATACGATACAGTGGTCACAGCAGAGACTAGGGGGCGGAGACAGCACATTGGTGTTGGCATGGCAACAACAGTTACATTGATGTACATTATTGGACCAGATAATCAGTGTTTGGATTTTTTGTCCATGGTCCCTCCCTCCAGCTCATCTAGCTAGGCCTATGAATGGCCTCAAGAGGAGAGAGGTAGTTGTCTAATCTCATTGGGATGAAAGAGGTGGGCCCGAGACATCACAGGGTGGTTGATGGTGGCGCTTCTGAGGAAGGTTTTTGGCACCTTCACACTGGGGGGATAAAGCAGCTTGTGTGTGTGTGTGTGTGTGTGTGTGTGTGTGCGCGTCTCTCTCCCAGGTCAGAGTTGTCGTGGTATGATGGTGAAGGGGAGAATGGGGCTGGAGGCCTCTAGCTCCAGGGCGGTGAGGAAACACTCTGTAGCGGCAGCAGCATTGCCCTGAGCCTGCAGCACCTCCCCCAGGCTGTTCCACACGTCGTGGGCCGTCGAGTTCACCTGCACCGCATCCCGAAGGATCTTCTCTGCCAGGCTGTACCGCTGCAGCTGGTGCAGGATCAGACCCTAGGAGATAGGGAGAGAGAAGGAGTGAGTGAGTGACATAGTGAAGTGAGAGAGGGGGGTGAACGATGTTCTCTGCCAGGCTGTACCGCTGCAGCTGGTGCAGGATCAGATCCTAGGACAGAGGGAGAGCTAATACAGTCTGTAACACTGACTCAGAGAGGAGCGAGGAGTTTAAACCCTTCTGTTTATCACTGCCCAGCTGACTCCATCCTAGTGACACACACACGAGAGATAGAGAACTGTACAATCACATACTCCATTTAGTCACATCCTACACTCATGTAATCTCATCCTTTCAATTAACTTCTCAAAGCAGCCAGCCTTTAAAAACCAGGCTAGGTAACTGTTAATCTAACACAAAAGGTCAGCCGTTGTCGCTACAGTAGACAGCTAAATCATTCACAGAGCAACCTTGAGGCTCTTTCCCCAAGGCTACATGGAGAGAAAAGGGCTCAAACGGACAGACACACACACACACACAGAGAGAGAGAGAGAGAGAGAAAGAGAAGAGAGAGGAAAGAGAGATTGAGAAGAGAGCGAGACAGGGAAATAGAGAGGGCGAGAGAGAGAAAGAGCAAGAGAGGAGAGAGCAGTCAGCACAGTTAGAGGCCAAGGAGAGCCATCTCCTCCATCCACCCTGTACCTCTCCACAGAACTCTGGCTGAATGACAGAAAGAGGTGTGTGTGTGTGTATATGTGCCCCCTGTCGCTCCCCCGAGTTGACAGGCTGTTGAGATGTGACAAGCCTGCTTATTGCGGAGACCAACGAGACAGACGCCAAAATAAATCCAAAATGAAAAGCTCAGATACAGCAGAACTGACACAGAGTGATGTGTGGCTGTGGTCCCGGCCGCAGCAAGCTGCTCTGAGCTGCTACGCTGCTTAATTAGTCAAATGTGTGTGGGAAAGCAGGACCGGCACTGTAGCCAGAGACAGACACCCCTGGGACACGCCACAAGGATAGATGGAGAGAGTGATATGGAGAGAAAAGGAAAGAGAATACAGAAATAGGAGAAGTCTGGACCCTGCCCTTCCTGCATTAACACCAACTCTATTTAAATGGAACATTTTGAGAGACAGAAAGAGAGAGACAGAGAGACAGAGAGACAGAGAGACAGAGAGAGAGAGAGAGAGAGAGAGAGAGAGAGAGAAAATAAAGAAGGAGTAAAAGTCATTGCCCCTTTAACAGCATTAACTGTTAAAAAGTCGCTGGCTGCTGCTGCCAGTGCGGCGCATCGTTGGCATCTTCTCAGTAGAAACAGTGATAACCACATCTAATAGCTGTCCCACTGCATCGAAGAGCTGGCACACTACTGCTACAGCATCAAGCTACCGGTCTGGTCCCAACAACGTGCAACAGCTCAACTGATACCACTGTAACCTGATCGATCAAGTAGTGGTTCGCAGCGAGTTAGCATTAATGGAGAAACACTACCCGTATAATACCACCACCAAACTGGACGACGTGCAGCACCATCACTAGATAAGCCCGTCTATGCCGATCAAAGAGCTCAGTAACACAGACTAGTTGGGGGATACAGGATCTGTGTTACTGTTGTTGCGATACCAGAATTTTGACTTCAATACCGATACCAGATTTAGCATCACGATACTCGCTACCATCACAATACTGGATACTAAAACGATACCAGGGCAAAAAAAGAAAGGGTTATTAGCCAAAGTCACAGAATAGAACTTGATCCAGACATAGAGTACCAGTCAAAAGTTTGGACACACCTACTCATTCAAGGGTTTTTATTTATTGTTACTATTTTCTACATTGTAGAATAACAGTGAAGACATCAAAACTATGAAATAACACATATGGAATCATGTAGTAACCAAAAAGATGTAGATTCTAGATTTAACAAGTCTAAATATATTTTATATTTCAGATTCTTCAAAGTAGCCACCCTTTGCCTTGATGACAGTGTTGCACACTCTTGGCATTCTCTCAACCAGCTTCATGAGGAAGTCACTTATTTTAAAATGGTACTGATCAACAACATTTGCATAGAATAAGCAATCTCTTCTTTTATAAAAGTGTGTACTGTCTCTTCAAGACCCATGACGTCATTCACAAACACAGTTCGAGGTACAAGCAAATATGATCTTGCCTGGAAGAGATGTGAGGCGGGGGAGACGAAGTGAATGAAAAAGGTTTTGGTCACAATCAGCTTTGAAATCAGCAATATTTTGCGTTATAGTTTGCATATTATCCCAAACAAGGTACTAGGGTAGTGAATTGACGGAAAGTTAGCCTACAAAGCTGGAAGCTACTGGTATCTTCTTGAATTTTATAGTGTTTCAGCCTGTAATGGACATTGTTTTGTTAACAGTAATTAACAGTTTCAACCTTTCTACATGCCGTGTTGCATTATTGATGTGTGTTAACTTATGTGCAGCATAAGTGGTGATGCAGCCCAGACTCCCAGTGAGGGCAGTGGCTCCTCAGGACAGCCCAGACTCCCAGTGAGGGCAGTGGCTCCTCAGGACAGCCCAGACTCCCAGTGAGGGCAGTGGTTCCTCAGGACAGCCCAGACTCCCAGTGAGGGCAGTGGCTCCTCAGGACAGCCCAGACTCCCAGTGAGGGCAGTGGCTCCTCAGGACAGCCCAGACTCCCAGTGAGGGCAGTGGCTCCTCAGGACAGCCCAGACTCCCAGTGAGGGCAGTGGCTCCTCAGGACAGCCCAGACTCCCAGTGAGGGCAGTGGCTCCTCAGGACAGCCCAGACTCCCAGTGAGGGCAGTGGCTCCTCAGGACAGCCCAGACTCCCAGTGAGGGCAGTGGCTCCTCAGGACAGCCCAGACTCCCAGTGAGGGCAGTGGCTCCTCAGGACAGCCCAGACTCCCAGTGAGGGCAGTGGCTCCTCAGGACAGCCCAGACTCCCAGTGAGGGCAGTGGCTCCTCAGGACAGCCCAGACTCCCAGTGAGGGCAGTGGCTCCTCAGGACAGCCCAGACTCCCAGTGAGGGCAGTGGTTCCTCAGGAAAGCCCAGACTCCCAGTGAGGGCAGTGGCTCCTCAGGAAAGCCCAGACTCCCAGTGAGGGCAGTGGCTCCTCAGGACAGGCCAGAGCTGGCAATGAGTAAGTGGAGCAGACACGGAGGAAGCACGGAGGAGACACGGTGGAGACACGGAGGAGGCGTATTTTTTTAAATAATAAGAAAACATTTGAACCGTTTTTCATGTTCTAGTATCAAAAAAGAACAGAAGTTTTGGTATACGGTGCAACACTAATCTGTGTTACCACATGGACAGACACAGTAGATCCAAGGACAGTATGGTCGTAGCCGGTCCGGAGAGGAAATGAATATCTCATGAAAAGTGGAGGGAAGATTTGAGGGATGAAATGTGGAGAGGAATCTCTAAGCCTGATTCTTGGATCCAGTCTAGAAGTCCCAGCTGTATCAGCAGGACCCCTCCCTCCCTCCCGCTCTTTCTTGTGCTCTCTCGCTCCATCCCTCGCCGCGTCTCTCGCTCGCTTTCCGTTTGTCAGTCAGAGTGCTGGAGTGATGCACAGCCCTCCACAAACTGGCCTGTCAAGGCAGAGGGATGGAAAGAGTGGTGGATGGAGGGAGAGGGATGGAGAGGGATGGAGAGGAGTGTATAAGAGTGTATAAATCGTGCCATACAGTGTGCAAGACCCATTACCACGTCGCTTTATGAGCTCTGACAGACTGACTGACAAACATTGTGCATCCCAGAGGCGACACCAACGCGATACACGGCGGAACAATCACACCACCCAGCAGCCAAACACAGCACCCGACGTCATCCATCACACCAGGCAAACTAGTCCAGTCACCATCACACCAGGCAAACTAGTCCAGTCACCATCACACCAGGCAAACTAGTCCAGTCACCATCACACCAGGCAAACTAGTCCAGTCAACATCACACCAGGCAAACTAGTCCAGTCAACATCACACCAGTTACAAACTAGTCCAGTCACCATCACACCAGGCAAACTAGTCCAGTCAACATCACACCAGTTACAAACGAGTCCAGTCACCATCACACCAGGCAAACTAGTCCAGTCAACATCACACCAGTTACAAACGAGTCCAGTCACCATCACACCAGGCAAACTAGTCCAGTCAACATCACACCAGTTACAAACGAGTCCAGTCACCATCACACCAGGCAAACTAGTACAGTGACAGTCACCATCACAACAAACTAGTCCAGTCACCATCACACCAGTTACAAACTAGTCCAGTCACCATCACACCAGTTACAAACGAGTCCAGTCACCATCACACCAGGCAAACTAGTACAGTGACAGTCACCATCACAACAAACTAGTCCAGTCACCATCACACCAGTTACAAACTAGTACAGTGACAGTCACCATCACAACAAACTAGTCCAGTCACCATCACACCAGTCACAAACTAGTCCAGTCACCATCACACCAGTCACAAACTAGTACAGTGACAGTCACCATCACAACAAACTAGTCCAGTCACCATCACACCAGTCACAAACTAGTACAGTGACAGTCACCATCACAACAAACTAGTCCAGTCACCATCACAACACAAACTAGTCCAGTCACCATCCCAACACAAACTATTCCAGTCACCATCACACCACAAACTACAGTCAGAGGGACGAGGCTCCACTATTCAGCTCAGTAAGGGATGTGTGTGTCCCCACTATGGCAGCAGTCAGGACTGCTCTCCTTAGTGTTTCTCTAGAAGAAAGAGGCTCATTTATAATTCAACAGGCGTTGGAAGGAGGTCTCCACCCAGTGATCAGCTTAGCTTGGTGTAGAAGACAAAATAAGGCATTGAAAACAGACTCGCGCATGGACACACACATTTTTAGATTTCATTTTCAGCAGGATACAGGAGCACGGTCGTTCTACTAGAACACAGTTAAAGCAGAGACTTTGAACTGGAAAATCGAACACAGAGCGAGAAGAGTTATCAGCAGAGAACACAAATCAGGTCATGGTGAATAAGGACTATTTCTTCAGTCAGTCAGCCAATAAAGCTGCTCTGCTCTTTGCTGCTAGAGGACTAATCCTGTTCCTGTCTCAGCACCACCTCATCCTAGAAACGCAAGGACACAGATCCGCACGCGCACACAGATCCGCACGCGCGCACAGTTGAGTGAACAGGCACACACAATAAGACAGTTCTCCACTACAGCCCCATGCATTATCCCATTCTAGCCAGACTGTTTACAGTCACAACACAGTAGAGAAGCTCTACACTTCTCACTTTTGCGCCAAGCTGTACAGTATATGAGAGAGAGAGAGAAAGAGCAAGAAAGAGTGCGAGAAAGAAATAGCGAGGGAGAGAAAAGAAAGTGTGAGTGAGTGAGTGAGAGAGAGAGAGAAAGAGAGAGAAATAGTGAAAGAAAGAGTGAGAGAGAGAGAAAGAGTGTGAGAGAGAGAGAGTAAGAGTGAGAGAGCGAGTAAAAAGAACAGATTGGATAATCCCCCTGCTTGAGGTGCTGACACAGCACAATGTGGTGGTTTAGTCTGCATTCACCACCAACCAATCACAAGCTTCCATTTTCAATTTCCATAATTGGGTTTTTACTATGAGCTCATCAGATAGAGAGATGCTGTGTCTCTTGTTCTTGTTCTCTCTCGGTATCTCTCCTTCTCCTCCAAATGGCCCTTTTCATTAGGCTCAATGCAGCCTTTTCATCCCAAAAGTGTCTCGTTTGTAATAAACAGAAGGGAAAGCTAATCTGCTAACAGCATGAGTCAGACCTGCAGTCTCTCCATTCAAAGTGATGAGCAAGCAGCATGGAGGTTTACAGGGTGACAGTAACAATGGGCTTCCCCCCTCTGTCTGCACCACTTGACTATGACCTGAGAGAGCGACTCTATGGGAGGCATTATGGATACGGGACTGTGAGGCCCATAAGAGTGACAGAATGTCAGCTGTCAGACTGCATGGTTGACGTGGCAGTAGTAGGGAAGATGAGAGAGAGGGAAAACAGAACAGATGTGAACAGAGGGATGTAGAGGTTCAGGACTCACCAGTCTCTGCATAGTCTTGACGTGGCTGGGGCTGATGATGGAGAGAGAGATAGCGAGAGACATAGAAGAGGGGAACAGAAGAAAAGAGAGACTCACCAGTCTTTGCATGGTCTTGACGTGGGTGGGGCTGATGGAGAGGGCCTCCTCGTACCAGCGTTTGGCCTCGTCCACGTTGCCCCGCAGCTCAGCCACCTGGCCCCGCATAAACAGCACGTTGTGGGACATGGGGAACAGGTTGGCAGCCTCTTGGGTGCAGGCCGTCGCCTCCGCAGGCTTGCCCATGCCAATGTACACCTCCGCTAGAGAGAGAAATAGAAAGGAGAGAGAGAGAGAGTAGATAGGGGAGAGGAGGACCGTGAGGTGACACACTGACACAAATAACTAGGACATACACTGACTGACTAACAGAAACCGTTTCAGACAGACCCACAGACACACACTTCCTATGGTAATGGGAGGTGCAGCAGACAAGAGAGGTGATAGCTGTCTTTTGACTTAATGATTTCATCAAGAGAGGAAATGAGAGCTTCTAGCAGGTGGCAGCCAGCCTGAAAATAGGGATTTAAAGTAAAGCCCATAGATTACATTCAGACAGAGACTTGAAAGTGAGTTTTTCAAAAGCAATAAAACACAGACTTATATTCAAAGATCATATCATGTCTTCTATTTGTCTTCCTTTTGGGTGAAATAGCTGAAAAACTATAATAATTATGAGCAAACATGACCTTACAGTGGCACTGATGTGTGTGTGTGTGATTCTGATTGTGCGAAACTGTCTGTCTGTCTGTCTGTCTGTCTGTCTGTCTGTCTGTCTGTCTGTCTGTCTGTCTGTCTGTCTCCCTCCAGGCAGGCTGTTCTCTAAGCAGCCAGCTAAGCCTCCAGTGCTGTCCTCATTTGTTGGTCCCAGAGAAAGGAGGTTATATCCAGGACACCATCCCCCATCTCTCTATTCTCTGGCATTTTGGAAAATGTTCATAGAGTGCCACAGCCTCCAGCAGCGTGTGTGCGTGTGGACGAGACTGTTTGGGGTTGGTTCACAAAGCCTCAGCAGCACTACTAGATAGGCAAGCAGTAGCAGCTGGCTGAGGGAGGGAGGGGACCTTGCTCTGCTCTGGCCTCAGCTTCTGGCATTTCAACGCTCGGCAGTGAGAGCAGGAGCGGATTTATCTCCCTCTCCCTGCACTCCCCCTCCTTCTCATCTTCTCTCTACTTGCCTTCTCCCCATTTCTCTATCCTCTCTCTACCTTCCCCTTCTTTCTCTCACCCCATTTCCTTCTCTCAATGCCCCCCTCTCCTCTCACAATGCCCCCCCCCCCATCCATCCTTATATCTCCCTTTCAGAGCTGATTCAAAGAGAGGCAGTTTTATTGGGAGGTGACGTCCCCTTGGTGTTATCATCAGTGTGAGTATCTAAGTATCTAAGGCTGGCAATAAGGATAATGACCAAATGAAGCAGTCAGTGTGTGTGTGTGTGTGTGTTCTTTCCCACCCATCGCAGGAGGACTGCAAATGAAAGGCAGTAGCAACAGTCCAGGAGGCCCTGCCTGTGATATGTTAACGCTTAACAGTCAGACCACCTCACAGGAACATATCGATTCCATTAAGCTGCTGTCTGCTACCCCACCTCCCCTGAGTCAATGGATTACCACTCCCACACACACCCTGCCAATCACTAACACCACACACATGCATGAACACAAGTGCACACACAACACACAACTCCAGGATATCATTCTGGATAATGGATATCATTTTTGGTACACATAATTAATGAGAGTAGGATAAGGGTAGAATACAATAACAGCAGGATAGTACAGCAGCATTATACTAACTCCCCTCTGGCTGTCCAGCCTGTATGTTACTTACAGAGGTGTAGTGACTCAGTGTACTACCATAGCTGTGTGTTATAGTGGTATAGTGTACTACCATAGCTGTGTGGTGTAGTGACTCAGTGTACTACCATAGCTGTGTGTTATAGTGGTATAGTGTACTACCATAGCTGTGTGTTATAGTGGTATAGTGTACTACCATAGCTGTGTGTTAGTGGTATAGTGTACTACCATAGCTGTGTGTTATAGTGGTATAGTGTACTACCATAGCTGTGTGTTATAGTGTACTATCATACCTGCGTGGAGCCAGATCTGAGCCAGAGTCATCCAGGGGTGTAGGGGTCCATGTTTGGGGGCACTGCTCTGCATGGAGGATGCCACCTCTGACAGGGCCTGTTCCACCCGCGACGCCGCCATGGATGTGGCGTGGACCGAGCCTGCAGAGAGAGGGGGAGGAGGAGAGGACGACAGGGGAGAAGAGGGGGTAAGCACACCAGTACCAGCACCTCCTCATGGTAAAAGGATGCAACTGTAGGCTAATGTTACTCCACTCATTCTGCATCCATCGTTCAGGACATTAGCTGCATAAAACTTTACACACAGACGGCTTCATGCCTTCACAAAAAGCTTCATGTTATATAGGCTACTAGTGACAGGCAGCGTTACTAAGTCAGCAGCTATTAACTGTCTATTATCCTTGCAAACCACTGATTCACATATCCAGACGTATAGACGTACAATAACCTGGCTGTAGCTGTACAAACTAGGCCAACTGATTTGGGACTGGAGTTGGTTGAAAATACTATTTGGAGTGGATACTACTTTCCCCGGGCTCTAAAGAGCAAGAGAGCTTTCATTATTGGCCTTAAAGAGCTTTAGATTAAAGCACAAATGGTCCCTATCTTCAAATCCTGTCAAGAAGATCTAGTGAAAGCACCGGGGCAAAGAAAAGTCCTGTGATGAATTTAGGGGGGAGAGAAAATATCCCTGGCTATAAAGAGATTTTTTTGATAAGGTCTTGCGAGTTGGGAGGAGAGATTTGATTTGTGTTTAAGCTGGAATGCTGCTAAGAGGATTTAGTGAAATGGGAATCAGTCTCTGGGTTCTCAATCTGCATGGCAGGCTTTTGGTGAGGCACACACGGCCACTTCACACACACACACCACACTTTCTGCATACTGGAGCTAAGTGACTCTTTTACGCTATAGACCCTTTAACAACCAGTAGCATCCATCTATGGTCCACATGAATGCTTTAACACGTACTCTTCTCCTTAACACACGTCACTCACCATTACTACCGACTGGCCATAAAACACAACACTGACTCCTTTTATTACCTCAACACACTAGTGATGAACACAATCTGAACCAGACATAGACCGTTCTATATGGTTATAGCTCTATGATCTGAACACAATAGCTCCTCTAAGAACTCTCTCTCCTACCACTACACATCCTCATCCTTCACTCTGTCTCTCTGAACACCCACACCACAGGATTACAGGCAGGCAGGCAGCCTTTCGCGTCAAACTGCTTCACTCTTCTCTATTCTCATATCAGAAAAATAACACGTTTGCTTTCTCTCTGGCTCCCTGGTTATTGACTGAAGCGACAGTCACACAGTATGCATCTGAAAACCCTGTCAGTGTCCCAAATTGCATCCTATTCCATATATAGCGCACTACTTTTGATCAGAGCCCTATGTACCCTGGTCAAAAGTAGTGCACTGTAAAGGGAATAGGGTGCCATTTGGGACTCATGCCCTGAGATCGATACTCTTCCCTCCCTCACAGCAGCACTAAGCCTACAGAGCCCCAGTCTCAGCCCTAGCGCCCACATTTAGCATGCAGACTGGAGACACCGGCTCTGTTCAAACGTAGTGCACTATATAGGGTGCCATTTGGGATGCATACAGCATCAACCATGGAACTCCACAGCCATAGACCACGTCAGCCAAATTGAGCGTATTGGCAAGGTCTGAAGGGCTTTACCTGTTCTAGTCATTCTATTTCTATGGACACACCAACTTGATATGGCTGAAGAAGATTTATCGCAGAAGGAAGGAACACCAGGTTGAGTGGAGCGATTGATTGTTTTAAAAGGTCCCTGGATAGATGGAGAAAGAGCACCAGGAGCTGTACCATCAAGACAGACAGCTGTGTCACCAAGCAGGCTGTAGATACTCATTTTATCCAATGAAGTCAATTAAATGGCACCCACTGCAGGTGAATGGGTCAAATTAAGCCTGGATTAAACCGGTGTGATCTTAACCTGGATGAGTGAAAATGGTAATCCATGCAGTTAGGAAAAAGTACACAAACACTCTCTCACACGCACACACACAGCGGCCTAAAAGGGTAGCCAAAAGTGCCTTCATGCAAGGTACAAAGCGCAAGGCACTAATGGAGAGCGATGTGGAGGGTGGGTTGTCAGTTCACAGCAGCACAGAAAGAATCTACATGTTCTTAAAGAAACAGTATCCATTTCACCGGGGCATGAGAGGACAGAGCTGCTTCCTCCTCATCCATTCCCCTCTTTTGTTTTGTTTCTAGTGAAGTCCAAGAGAATGTCAAAGAACACCGGGCTGGCCGTATGACAAGAGAGTGGCCTGTGTGTGTTTGCTGTCAGGGAAGCTTAAAGGAAACCTATTAATAGTCTGTGAAAGCCTAGAGGCCCAGCAGTGAAACTAACTGGTCTCCACAACACAACAGCCAGTCATGGACAACATAGTCCATAGCCCTTTAACTAAACACAAATAAAATTACAAATGAAAAAACAAAAACAAAGCTAGCCCGTCTGGGACTGGTCTGGCTAATGAGCTCTGTATTGTATGGTGGAGGGAGCCCATACGATAAGGCTGTGTGTCTGGTGGATAGAATAGAGCAGCCAGCCAGGGGAAATGATACTGCCTCTTTAATTATGGAGCTGCCTACTCCATAGCTGGCCCACCGAGTCAGGAAGCTCAGTGAGCTAATTGTTTAGCTGTAGCACAAAGGGCCTGAGGACAAAAATAAATAAATTAAACAAAAAACTAAACAAAAACAGAAAATAAGGTGAGCTAGCGAATAGCGGCCGGACAGCCTCCAGTATGGTCCACACATGGTGGATGACTGACTGACTTTAGGAGCACAGACAGACAGAGGAACAGGCAGGTGGTTGGTGGTGACGGATGGATACATTGACTGTGGAGGAAAAATCAGGCCAAGGCCAGGAGGCGTGATACATCAGTCAGAGTCCAGCGTCAGTGGGCAAAGAGAGAGGGAGCGGAGGGAGAAAAGCGCTACTTACAAACTGAAAACATGGAGTAAAAACCATGATACTGATGAAAGTTAGCATCTGGAGGGCTGCCTTTAAAATAACAAATCAACAAACAACAAAGAACAAAGATTACTTAAAAGAGAAAATTAATTAAAGAGGGAAAATTAAAGAGATACAGCTAGGAGAAAACTTTAAAATCACTTCCACTCAACAACAAAACTGAAGTATACTTAACAGACACATTTCAAAAGACACTAACATTAGTGAATGCTGAAGTTATTTATGCTAAGTTAGTGCCAGTGAAAATGGATCCACACAATGATTCACTATCAATGTGTCAATCCAATCCATCCTAAACTGCTTCACCCCTGCACGCGTTTGTGGTTGCTATTGCCACCAGTGCAAGCTTTTCCTTCCTTAAATCACCTTTATCATTTTCCTTATTTAAACATCAAACATACATTATGATGGCAAACACAAAAACCTTGGACCTCTATTGCAGGTGTAAATACACTGTGGTTATTTGAAAAGCCTCAATCCAGCCCTTTATCGAGCAGTAAAACATAAAATGGTACAATGGAAGGTGGCGAGGGAAAGATACTAGAACACCAAAGGACAAATGAACAGAGTGATGAATAGAAAGAGAAAGCCAGGGGACACAGAGAGCTAGATAGAGGAGAGAACATAACAGGAAGTACTGTGACGTGTGTGGAGAGTGAGCGTGCTTGAGCGAGTGCGGGTGGGTTTTTACCTGTATTGCCGGTAGAGTGTACCTGTACTTCTAGTGCCTAACCAGAACCTCTCCTCACACTCTGTATCCTACACTTCCTCTGTTAACCCCAAAACATACAAACTCCATGCTAACTGAACTGACATCTTGTTTGTCAGAGGTTGTTGTTTCATCTGTCTTAAAACCCAGTCAGTCAGATAGATAGATAGGATACGGGGCCGTTCATTCGCCTCTCTTTCACTCTTTCTTTCTTTCCTTCTCATATCCTCCGTGTCTGCTGACTCACTCAGTCGAAGCCGGACGGGGTGGCCACTCAGGCAGATTAGGGACTTAACGTCGTCCACTCAGTGTCTCCGTGGCGATGGGATGGTGATAGGCTGACAGGATCCCGTTATGCCCACAGGACTGGACACACCTGACTCACTATTGGGCTGACCCAAATCCTACTGTGCTGGCTGGCTATAATATGTTTTCACCTTGTCCTTTCCAGCATGGTTTTTAGCACTGTTAAGGAACTACACATAGAACACACACCACACCACAGCCCAGAACACTAGTACACTACTGTATCTAGGGCTTAATCAGTGAAGTCACTTTCTAAATGGCACCCCATTGCCTATAGTGCACTACACCAGAGTCAAAACTAGTGCACTATGTAGGGAAAAGTGTGCCATTTTGGACGAGTTAAAAAACGCACACTCAGCAAGCATTGTTGTGATTGGGCAGTGAGTCACGCACACCACAACATGCCATTGGCCGCACGTGGTGCAGAGGAGCATTACTATTGGTGGACTGTCGTCGAGGGGTGTGGTCACAGAAAGCATGATGGCCGCCGGCCGGCTTCGGGGGGTGCAGAGGGGGGTCGGCCTTGGGGGGAGTGATGGGAGGAGGGTGGTGGGAGGGGCCGGCGTGAAAGAGAGGGGAAGAAGGGGAGGCGGGCTCGGACCCCGAGAGAGAGGAGGAGCCAGAGACTAGAAACAGAAAAGTAAAAGATGACACAGATATATAAAACACAGAACATATGAAGACTGCATCCTTTTCTTAGCAACTGCTAACTGAAAGTAGAGAAAAATGGCATAGCTGACTTAGAGAGACCTTTCGGTTGATCAGTCTGAGGAGTATTTCTGTCTTTGTGGGAGAAAACTAATTCTGATTGGCTGGGCCTGGCTCCCCCACCTCTACCCAGTCATGTAAAATCCATAGATTAGGGCCTAATGAACTGACTTAAATTGACTGATTCCTTATATGAACTGTAAAAATGTTGTGTTTATATTTTTGTTCAGTATACTCTGATACGGTATAGTGTAACACACAGATAAAAGCCTTTATTGTGATAGGAAGGAAAAGCTGTTGGACATTGAACACTGCAGTAAAAAACGTTAATATTTAGAAAATGAAAGATGTTGATCAACGGTCACACACTTTGACAGGATGTAGTCTACAGGGTGTGTCTTCACACCTCTGACAGAGACAGAATGGGGAAATACAAGATGTGATGTTAAAATGTCGGGACAGACTGCTTTAGTGACGTTTTCTAGCTGCAATGACAAGAGACCTACATCTAATCCATATGTGTGTGTGTGATTATATATATATCAAAAATTATAGAATGCTGAGGAGGCTAGTGAGAGGAGCTATAGGAGGAAGGGCTCATTTTAAATGGCTGGAATGGAATAAATCACATCAAACAAATGGAAACCACATGTTGAACTCCATTCCAGCCATTACAAAGAGCCCGTCCTCCTATAGCTCCTCCCACCAGCCTCCGCTGCTAGAATGGTATTCCTTGGCTGAATCTCCAACCCACCACTTCTACTGCTCTGATCACTCAGTAAAAGGCTGAGTGGTTGTTCGGAGGTTCAGCCCTTAACAACAGCAGCTTGTAGTTTACTCCAGTATGGCCATAAACCCTGTAGCCATGGAGACAAAGAGCAATATACAGGTGTGGTTGTAGATACAGTAGTCATGTTGAGACAGGACACAGTGTGACTACAGTGACTTGGACATGGATGTACAGTCACCGTAGTAGATACTGTGAATTTATGGAGCTGCTGCTAGAGAGGCTTTAACCTGCATGTCCCTGGGATTAATTGTAATACATTTACATGACCTACAGGCATTTGAATGTTTCTGCTTCCCTCATAATGGGATAGCGACCATGTTAAGTAGCCTGGTCACATATCTGTTTGTTCTCTTGCCAACTCCACTGCTGTCACTGTCAAGCCCATGATGGCACAAACAGACACACACTCAGGCTACATGTTAAGTGTCCTGGGGTAAGCTAGTTTTCTGCTTTATAACTCCTCTCCATTTCTCTAAGGTTGTGAGGTAGTGGTAGTGAGGTGAGACTTACCCGTCTCTGGATCACTGAAGTCAGGCAGCGTCATGGCATTGAGCGTCCTTCGGTCTGCTATGGCTCTGTCCAACAGGCTGCTGCCTCGACCTGAATCACTGGACACACACACACAGAGAAAATAGGTAAAACACCAACTAGACCGCTAAGTTTCCTGAAAACCCTCCCTGCCAATCTATTCTCTTAGCATGACTGCTGCGCAGGTTAAGAGCTGTGTTTTTGTCTGTCTTAGGTAAGATATACAGTTACTGCATGGGATAGGTGATGAAACCGAGAGCAACGCTCCACGTTTAGGAAGGGGTAAGGTAGCAGGCAGCGGACTGGGTCTGCCTCTGCTACAAAGACTAATGCAAAATCCAGTTCATGAAACAGAAGGATGGACTGGATAGTCACGAATTTGGAGATATCCCCTAGTCAAATGTCACAGGGACAGTTAAACATTCTGATGCATTGGTCTGGGTGGATTACTGGTCCCTGTCTGAACTCCTGCATCTTTCTACTCATTCTGTCATATCCAGGAAATCACAGCCACGAGCGAAAGGAGGGTGCAGAGTCCAGTTCTGTTCTGTCGTTTGTTCGGGACGGTATATTTCAACAGCATTGACGGGAAACTTCTACGCACCCAGAGGCAGTAAAACTCAAAATGCGAGACAGAAGAACAGCCATAAAACAGAGCTCCTGACGAACTTTAACACAGCAATATGTTAGCTTCCATTATATTCCCCTCCTGTAGGGTTTGGCTGAGGTAAACGCTATTTCACCGTCTATAATGACCAGCGAGTATACACAGACAATACAGTATAGGAATAGTAGGGCGACAGTAGCCTCGGCCCCTGTCTATGGGGTGTGGGGTGGGTGCAGCAGAGGACCAGGAGGAGAGGAGTCTGGTTACTTGTAATTGATCTACGTGGACTAAACTTCTTCAGTTTAACGCGAGTCTGACACGGAGGTGAGGGACTGATCTGTCCACGCTGATTCGCTGTCTCTCTGCTGCATTGCTACCATTAGCTGCAGACGGGCTGTGTCCCAAACGGCACCATATCCATATTGTAGTTCACCACTTTTGACAGGAGTCCTTAATGTAGTGCACTAACTAGGGAATAGGCACCATTTGGGATGCACACTCTGGAGATTTTGGGTCATGGCTAGACGAGATTCACTAATAGTAAGGAAGGGAGTCCAGTGATGTAATACGTCATTTAGCTCAATCAATCATTGTATTTATAAAAACCTTTTTATATCAATAGTAGTTACAAAGTGCCTTCCAGTACTCTGCTCTCAGGCCTGTGTTTCTCTAAGCAAAGCTTTAGTGGATTTTTTAAAGCGTCTTAAAAAGCCATGGATAAAAATCAGGGAAGCAGTGCTGCTCGATCTCTCGTGATAGTTAATTCCAGTGTTTTGCAGGAGATTGTGGCTAAAGTCGGTGCACATATTTACAAAAGGAGATCGGGATAATGCACATTTGGCCCCAGACTCAAGCTAGTCTCACTCGCTCGTCCTTTTCTGACATTCCAAAACACTACATTATACGCCATAATATTCCTGAAGGTGGTTTGTAATACTGCAGGTTGCAATGGTAGTCTGTCCAACATATTTTACTGCTATTTTCATACACAGTTCCATTCTATCTAGCAGACAAAACATGTTGCCTGTGTAATGGGTACTACTATACTGTACCTGGGGTTGGTGAGGTTGTAACAGGACTTCCAGATCTGCAGCATGTGTTTGCAGGTGAGCAGAGCCTCCTCAGGTCCTCGACACAACGTCTCCAGCTTCACCTTGGTGAACAACAGGCTGCGGGGAGACACCCAGGTGACGCATTTTGAGACACGGGATGACACACTTTAAAACACAGCGACAAACAGTTATCTACAGAGTGGACTCTCTCCATCTCTCTGTAATGATACAACTCAGATAAAAAACGTTGTAGTAATACAGGTGGTGTGGGAGAAATGTAGTATTTTCCACCCAGCACCTAAGCTATGTGTACACAATGTTGTGAGGTTGCAGAGAGAGGAGAGCACCCTTCACCGCCTGCTACACACTCCATCGTCAATGAGTAGCATTAGAATTCTATCTCCAGGGTGCCTGGGAGGAGCTCTAGTGGAGGAGGGGTGCATTCACCAAGAGAAGAGAAGAGTAGCATTTGATGAAAGCCTATGTGGACACTAATTAGCTCCCAGAGAGAGAGCAGAGTGCGAGAGTGAGAAAATTCCATTGGTCTGGTGTGGTGGGGGTGGATAGTGCTGTGAATTAAGTTTCCATTTATAGACCCCTCCCCCATCTCACCCACCCTTTTCTCCTAGGCGAACGCGTTCCTCCCAGTGCAGCACTGTGACATAAATACAACATGACCTTACCGTCACCTCTCCTCCTCATCCCAACATACACACAACCGCCCCCCCCTTCCCAATTTGTATTTAAAAAAAAAATGAAAATAAAACACAAATATATATTGAATACATACAGCTGAAGTCGTAAGTTTACATACACTTAGGTTGGAGTCGTTAAAACTAGTTTTTCAACCACTCCACAAATTTCATGTTAACAAACTATAGTTTTGGCAAGTCGGTTAGGACACCTACTTTGTGCATGACAAGTAATTTTTCCAACAATTGTTTAAAGACAGATTATTTCACTTATAATTCACTGTATCACAATTCCAGTGGGTCAGAAGTTTACATACACTAAGTTGACTGTCCCTTTAAACAGCTTGGAAAATTCCAGAAAATTATGTCATGGCTTTAGAAGCTTCTGATAGGCTAATTGACATCATTTGAGTCAATTGGAGGTGTACCTGTGGATGTATTTCAAGGCCTACCTTCAAACTCAGTGCCTCTTTGCTTGACATTATGGGAAAATCAAAAGAAATCAGCCAAGACATCCTTTTAAAAAAAATTTTTTTTAGACAAGTCTGGTTCATCCTTGGGAGCAATTTCCAAACGCCTGAAGGTACCACGTTCATCTGTACAAACAATAGTACGCAAGTATAAACACCATGGGACCACGCAGCCGTCATACCGCTCAGGAAGGAGACGCATTCTGTCTCCTAGAGATGAACGTACTTTGGTGCGACAAGTGCAAATCAATCCCAGAACAACAGCAAAGGACCTTGTGAAGATGCTGGAGGAAACAGGTACAAAAGTATCCATATCCACAGGAAAACGAGTCCTATATCGACATAACCTGAAAGGTCGCTCAGCAAGGAAGAAGCAACTGCTCCAAAACCTCCATTAAAAAGCCAGACTACGATTTGCAACTGCACTTTTTGGAGAAATTATGAAACAGAAATAGAACTGTTAGGCCATAATGACCATCGTTATGTTTGGAGGAAAAGGGGGGACGCTTACAAGCCGAAGAACACCATCCCAACCGTGAAGCACGGGGGTGGCAGCATGTTGTGGGGTTGCTTTGCTGCAGGAGGGACAGTTGTACCTCACAAAATAGATGGCATCATGAGGCCAGAAAATTATGTGGATATATTGAAGCAACATCTCAAGACATCAGTCAGAAAGTTAAAGCTTGGTCGCAAATGGGTCTTCCAAATGGAAAGTGACCCCAAGCATACTTCCAAAGTTGTGGCAAAATGGCTTAAGGACAACAAAGTCAAGGTATTGGAGTGGCCATCACAAAGCCCTGACTTCAATCCTATAGAAAATTTGTGGGCAGAACTGAAAAAGCATGTGTGAGCAAGGAGGCCTACAAACCTGACTCAGTTACACCAGCTCTGTCAGGAGGAATGGGCCAAAATTCAACCAACTTATTATGGGAAGCTTGTGGAAGGCTACCCGAAACGTTTGACCCAAGTTAAACAATTTCAAGGCAATGCTACCAAATACTAATTGAGTGTATGTAAACTTCTGACCCACTGGGAATGTGATGAAATAAAAGCTGAAATAAATCATTCTCTATACTATTATTCTGATGTTTCACATTCTTAAAATGAAGTGGTGATCCTAACTGACCCAAGACAGGGAATTTTTACTAGGACTAAATGTCAGGAATTGTGAAAAACTGAGATGAAACTGTCACTTATGAACATCTTGGCATAGTTCTGTTATAATCTCCACCCAGCACAGCCAGAAGAGGACTGGCCACCCCTCATAGCCTGGTTCCTCTAGGTTTCTTCCTAGGTTTTGGCCTTTCTAGGGAGTTTTTCCTAGCCACCGTGCTTCTACACCTGCATTGCTTGCTGTTTGGGGTTTTAGGCTGGGTGTCTGTACAGCACTTTGAGATATTAGCTGATGTACGAAGGGCTATATAAAATAAACTTGATTTGATTTGATGAAATGTATTTGGCTAAGGTTAATTGTAAACTTCCGGCTTCAACTGTAAGTATTCATACCCCTGAGTCAGTACATGTTAGAATCATCTTCGGCAGCGATTACAGCTGTGTCTTTCTCGGTAAGTCTCGAAGAGCTTTCCCCACCTGGATTGTACAATATTTGCACATTATTCTTTTTAAAATTAATCAAGCGCTGTCAAGTTGGTTGTTTATCATTGTCGACAGCCATTTACAAGTCTTGTCATAGATTTTGAAGACGATTTAAGTCAAAACTGTAACTACGCTGCTCAGGAACATTCAACGTCATCTTGGTAAGCTACTCCAGTGTATATTTGGCCTTGTGTTTTAGGTTATTGACCTGCTGAAAGGTGAATTTGTCTCCCAGTGTCTGTTGGAAAGCAGACTGAACCAGGTTTTCCTCTAGGATTTTGCCTGGACTTAGCTCTACTCCGTTGCTTTTTATCCCCCAAAAAACTCCCTAGTACTTGCCGATGACAAGCATACCCATAACATGATGCAGCCACCACTATGCTTGAAAATATGAAGAGAGGTACTCTTGGATTTGCCTGAAACATAACACTTTGTATTCAGGACATAAACTTAATTTTTTTGCCAAATGTTTTGCAGTTTTACTATATTGCCTGACAAACAGGATGCATGTTTTAGAATATTTTTTATTCTGTACATGTTTCCTTCTGTCATTTCGGTTAGTATTCTGGCGTAACTACAATGTTGTTGATCCATCCTCACTTTTCTCCTATCACAGCCATTAAACTATGTAACTGTTTTAAAATCACCATTGGCCTCATGGAAAATCCTTGAGCGGTTTTCTTCCTCTTTGGCAACTGAGTTATGAAGGATGCCTACATCTTTATAGTGACTGGGTGTATTGATACACCATCCAAAGTGTCATTAATAACTTCACCATGCTCAAAGGGATATTCAATGTCAGCTTATTCAGGTGCCCTTATTTGCGAGGCATTGGAAAACCTTTGTGGTTGAATCTGTGTTTGAAATTCACTGCTCGACTGAGGGAATTTAACAGGTAATTAATTGTATGTATGGGGTACAGAGACGAGGTAGTCATTCAAATATCATGTTAAACACTAATATTGCACACAGAGTGAGTCCGTGTAACTTATTATGTGACTTGTTAAGTATAACAAGGCTTGCCATAACAAAGGGGTTAAAGAGTCAAGACATTTAAACTTTTCATTTTTAATTAATTAGTTAAAACAATTCTAAAAACATAATTCCAATTTGACATTATGAGGTATTGTGTGTAGGCCGGTGACACAAAATGTCAATTTAATCAATTTTAAATTCAGGCTGTAACACAAAGCACAGTAAATATTCACAGAACTCACCCTCAGCGTCATGTTTTTACACGCACTCACAGGCGCGCACACACACACACACACACTTCACTCTCCCCCAGGGAAAGCCGAAGCTCAATCAAGCTTGTGTAAAAACAGGGCAAAAAAAGAATACAAAATTGGAAAATGAAAAAGCGTGTTCTTTTTAATGTTATGTAAGTGGCTGAGGCAGAGATACTGAGGCACAGAAGCCAATACTGTGGTGCCCTGAGGGTACAGCAGACTAAATCTATTAGATATTGTGAAATTCAAACACCGGAAACAAACAGAGCAGGGAAAAGAGAGAGAAAAAAATTGGGATCTCAGAGTTACGTAGAGTCAGGAGTGTGAGAGGGGCAGGGTTTGTGCACAAATTAACCATCAGAGGAGATGGAGAGACGGCAAAGGAAACAGCAACGCAGAAATCATCTGTATAGCTACCCCTCTGATTTCTATCAGTAACTAACACACAGCTCTGAAAATACAATTAATTGGAAATTGCTGTCTTTCTCTGCTGCCAAAATAACCAAGCGGATCTGTGTGCGGGTCTGTGTGTGTGTGTTTGTGTGTGTGTGTGTGGATGGCTGGCATGCCGTACCCACTGCCCACTCCCTCTGCCCGTCCTGGTAGCAAACCCCCCATCCCCAGTCATCACACTGGTCTAATTAAGGATGCCAGGTGCTGATCTCCCTGATGCCCAGGACAATGTTAATAACACACTGAGCAGTGTGGCACGCTGACTGATCCTTTGGTTAATGTGTTTGTTCACATACCAGCACCAACGCTATAGACTAAGGCCTCTGTGATGGCCTGCGTGAGTATGAGGAGTTTAGAGTGAGTATGAGAGTCCGATGTGGAGAAAGATTCCAGACTCACATGAAGCTTTCTGGGTACTCGCTGAGCGCCATCTCGATGATGTTGAGAGCGTCGTGGTAGTGTTTCTGGGCCGACAGCAGCAGGGCCAGCAGGTGGAGAGAGTGCACGTCGTCTCCCTGCAGCTGCAGAGCCTGACGCACGTAGCCCAGAGCCTCCGGGATCTACAGCACACAGATCACATACACCACCAGTCATCCACAGCCAGAGGTGCTGCTATCTGGCCATGCTGGAGAGGACACAAGTATATAGGTACCCTAAACTTCACCCCTACTACATCTGAAATCTTTATCTGGCTAAAGTTACAGTAGAATGCACTTTCTGACCACAAATTAGAGGTCGACCGATTAATCGGAATGGCCGATTAATTAGGGCCGATTTCAAGTTTTCATAACAAATCGGTATTTTTGGACACCGATTTGACGTTTTATTTTTTACATCTTTATTTAACTAGGCAAGTCAGTTAAGAACACATTCTTATTTTCAATGACGGCCTAGGAACAGTGGGATAACTGCCTTGTTCAGGGGCAGAACGACAGATTTTTACCTTGTCAGCTCGGGGATTCGTTTTTGCAACCTTCCGGTTACTAGTCCAACGCTCTAACCACCTGCCTTACATTGCACTCCACGAGGAGCCTGCGTGGCAGGCTGACTACCTGTTACACGAGGGCAGCAAGAAGCAAAGGTAAGTTGCTAGCTAGCATTAAACTTATCTTATAAAAAAACAATCAATCTTAACATAATCACTAGTTAACTACACATGGTTGATGATATTACTAGTTTATCTAGCGTGTCCTTCGTTGCATATAATCAATGCGGTGCCTGGTCATTTCTCATTGAGTCACAGCCTACTTCGACAAACGGGTGATGATTTAACAAGCGCATTTGCGAGAAAAGCACTGTCGTTGCACCAATGTACCTAACCATAAACATCAATGCCTTTCTTTAAAATCAATACACAAGTATATATTTTAAACCTGCATATTTTGTTAATATTTCCTGCTAACATTAATTTCTTATAACTAGGGAAATTGTGTCACTTCTCTTGCGTTCCGTGCAAGCAGTCAGGGTATATGCAGCAGTTTGGGCCGCCTGGCTCATTGCGAACTGTGTGAAGTCCATTTATTCCTAACAAAGACCGTAATTAATTTGCCAGAATTGTACATAATTATGACATAACATTGAAGGTTGTACAATGTAACAGCAATATTTAGACTTAGGTATGCCATCCGTTAGATAAAATACGGAAACGGTTCCGTATTTCACTGAAAGAATAAACGTTTTGTTTTCGAAACGATAGTTTCCAGATTCGACCATTTTAATGACCTAAGGCTCGTATTTCTGTGTGTTATGTTATAATTAAGTCTATGATTTGATAGAGCAGTCTGACTGAGCGATGGTAGGCACCAGCAGGCTCGTAAGCATTCATTCAAACAGCACTTTCGTGCGTTTTGCAGCAGCTCTTCGCAATGCTTCAAACATTGCGCTGTTTATGACTTCAAGCCTATCAACTCCCGAGATTAGGCTGGTGTAACCGATGTGAAATGGCTAGCTAGTTAGTGGGGTGCACGCTAATAGCGTTTCAATCGGTGACGTCACTCGCTCTGAGACTTGGAGTAGTTGTTCCCCTTGCTCTGCATGGGTAACGCTGCTTCGAGTGTGGCTGTTGTTGATGTGTTCCTGGTTTGAGCCCAGGTAGGGGCGAGGAGAGGGACGGAAGCTATACTGTTACACTGGCAATACTAAAGTGCCTATAAGAACATCCAATAGTCAAAGGTATATGAAATACAAATCGTATAGAGAGAAATAGTCCTATAATTCCTATAATAACTACAACCTAAAACTTCTTTCCTGGGAATATTGAAGACTCATGTTAAAAGGAACCACCAGCTTTCATATGTTCTCATGTTCTGAGCAAGGAACTTAAACGTTAGCTTTCTTACATGGCACATATTGCACTTTTACTTTCTTCTCCAACACTTTGTTTTTGCATTATTTAAACCGAATTGAACATGTTTCATTATTTATTTGAGGCTACATTTATTTTATTGATGTATTATATTAAGTTAAAATAAGTGTTCATTCAGTATTGTTGTAATTGTCATTATTACAATTACATTTAAAAAAACGGCCGATTAATCGGTACCGGCTTTTTTTGGGCCTCCAATAATCGGTATCGGTATCGGCGTTGAAAAGTCATAAATCGGTCGACCTCTACCACAAATGTCATTCTAATCACTAACCCCTAACCCAATGGTTCCCATCTCCAGTCCTCCAGTACCCCAAACAGCAGTCCCGGGACAAATACCTGATTCAACTCTTTGAGGACCTGATGATTAGTTGACAAGTTAAATAGAGGTGTGCTTGTCCAGAGCAACAATGAAATGTGTACTATTGGGGGTACTGGAGGACAGGAGTTGTGAACCACTGCCCTAACCTAATTTAGGGCAAACATCTCATATACTTGCTCAGCAGTTTTTAAATACCCCCCCCCCATGCCCATCTTGTGAAAACCAATTACAGACATAACACGGTTATATCTATGCTCTCACAGCTTGGACCAATCACACTTCTGATGGAGTAGATACATGCTCAATAACAGCTTACTCGTTAACACCTGCTTCCATCTACCCGGTAATGACTAATATAAGGTCCTTTACATTTGTCTTCCACTTCCGAAAATCAATGGTATATGTTAGCTGTGAGTGTGTGTGTGTGTGTGTGTGTGTGTGTGTGTGTGTGTGTGTGTGTGTGTGTGTGTGTGTGTGTGTGTGTGTGTGAATCAATACTGGCCAACAGATGGAATCTAATCAGAGACTACATTTGGTATTAGAGGCACCTGGGGGTTTTATAATAATACAGTACAATGGTTGTCTATCACTGAATGTAATTACAATTCACAATCCCTCTCTATCCTCTCCTCTCCACTCCCCTCTCCAGACCTGCTCCCGTCAGAAATGCACCCTTGACATTTCCGTCTCATGGTTTTTAAATCAAGTTTAATGTCACATTATTTCCAGACTCCCTGTGTCTCAAACCAACACTTTATTTGGGTCTTTATCACCATGGAAACAGTCCTGGTCTCTGTATCAGTGGTTAGATTTCATCTATCTCCCACTCTCTGATGGGAGGATCGAGGAGAGATTACAGAGGAAGGACAGAGAGAAGACAAAGAAAAAGGAGAAAGATACACGGGGGGGGGGGGGGGGGGGGGTATAGAGAGGAGAGTATAGCATTGAGAAAGAGACAAAATACATGGCGAGAGAAACCGAATGAGACAGAAGAGGGAGAGAAAGAGCAAGATTACATTGACCTTAGATTGACCTGTGTGAAAGATGAGCACCTTAACCTCGTAGGGGGTTGAGGCACTGAGCGGACACACACACATCTATCTACAGGGAGTATCAGTGTTGCTAAACCAGCTCCGACACGCAGCGAAGCTCATTAGTCCCATCCTGACTCTGAGCCACAGTGTGTGTGTGGCCTTACCTGCCGTGACACAGCCAGCTGCAGGGCCAGGTAGAAGGCAGCCAGGTGGTCTGTGGGGGACAAGCTCTGGGCTCTGAAACAGAGATGAGGAGTAGTGAGTGAGTAGGTACATATTGTCCTTCAAATACTATCAGCAGGCACCACTGATCCACTATGGCATTATAAAAATATATATATACACTTGCATGGCTGCTGCTGAGAATGCTGATTGCTTGCAGTTTCATAAAGCAGGGAAATGAATGCACTCACCGGGATTTTTTTTAACCACTATCCTACAGTATCAGGTCCTATTACACTGGAACCACCAGGGGACTAACCTATAGTGAGGTATCCATCCATCCAATCCCCTACTGAACCAGCCTCCCCAAGCCCTGCCCTGTCTTGGCCTGCCCCAAACCACTTGAGGTGGGCTTACATGGTTCTCTCCAAACGATCTCTGTGCTTAAACTGGCTCTTTTACACCAGTGCCTAGTTAATGTGTCAGGAGAGGGGTGTGAGACTGAGGAAGACTCAACCTCCATTATGGGAGCCAGGGCCGAGAAGCCACAGAGGGGAGCAGAGGCAGGGACAGAGACAGGAAAGAGGAGACACAGGGATGGGATGGGGTACAGGGTACAGGGGACAAGGAGAGTGGTGTCAGACGACACCACCATTAGAGAGACAGCAGGGGCAGGGAGACAGGGACAGGGGAGACACCGAGAGAGGGGATGGGAGACAGGGATATCTATATTGCTGAATTCTTTAAAAACTGAGAGGTACGGGGACTCACCTCTGGAATGCACCCAGGGCCTTCCTTTGATACTCCTCCTGCATCCCCCGTAGGGACGCTGTAGGCAGAAAGAGGGAGAGAGAGAGGGAGAGACAGGAAGGGGATGAGGGGTGTGGGAGATGGAGAGGAAATGAGAGAGAAAAAAATGAAGAGAAAGTGGACAAACAGCAGGAGAGAAAGGAGTAAACAGAGCAGAGAACAGAGAAGGCAGCAGATGGGAGAGCCACATCAATTGAGTGAGCATTTAAGCGCGAGTGAAATGGATAGACAGAGAGAGGGAAATGGAGTGAAGAACAGACGGGAGGAGAGGAAGGAGATTGAGAGAAGGCAAGAGAATGAGAAACAAAAAGGGAGAGAGTGATTAGGTTCAGGAGGAAGGGAAGGGTGCTTACATTAGGGTTCGTTAAGTCATAAATATTCAGCTTGTGTACGCCATATGTTACAGTGGAGATAAGCTGAATGTGGGAGTGAGAGGAGGGCAATGTAGGACTGTCATACACCAGAGATAGTCAGTGGCTGTTAGTGTGTCTGGGTGAGGTGTGACTGATAACTGTGGACATTAATGTGTTATGGTCATGTCACATTAACAATCCTTCCCCTCCTTACCTCACTCTGATCTAAAAGAACTGAGCAGATGAAAGCAATCCTACTGATTTTCCACCATTGCTTTTACCCGTCCAATCAGTTCAAACGAAAGGGAGGAGACGAGGAAAGGACATGTTTTTAAGCAATTGAGACAGAGCCCTGGCCCTAGGTGGAATACTGTACGATGTCAGTGGCTGAAAGTGGGAGCGGTCCCTCACCGTCTGTAGCCTTGAGGCTATACACCAGGCCGATGGCTAGGTAACCTTTAGCTCGGAACTCTGAGGCCTTCTCCCCCATGTCCACCACCATCTTAGCAAAACACTCTCCTTCCTCCAGCTAGACAGAACGAGAGAGAGACTATTAGAGTCCTATAATGGAGAAAGTTAATCACATGGGGAAAATAATGTAATGATTTCTATGAGAGATATGCGAGGGCCGTTGCTGGGCTTGTTGTCTCTCACCCAATGGAGTGCTCCGATGCACAGCTTGACGGCTAGCAGGGGAATGGTTGGGTCGTCGGGCTTCAGACGGATACACTCCTTCAGTACCTTTACCGCTCGGGCCGACTGCGCACACACACACACGGTCAAGGACAGAGTAATGCTGTACATAAATGAAATAAGCATGATGTCACAGTAGTGATGTCAGACTTACCTTCCCAGCAGCCATCAGTGAAAGGGCCAGCTGGTACCAGAGATGGAACTCCTCAAAGGCAAACTTCATGGCCCTCTCAAGACACTGCAGACGCAAGACAAAGATCAATAACACTCACTTGATATCACATTTACATGTCAATTAAAATTGAGAAATATCTGAATTCAACATTACTCAGGCATTACAATGCTACCCAAGAAAATAAATACATTTTGAGAGTGTTAAAGTCAAACCCATGAAAGGCTTTATTTGAACAGCCTTTGGAGCCTTAGTTTTGATGTCTTCATGTAGAAAATAGTGAAAATAAAGAAAAACCCTTGAATGAGTAGGTGTGTCCAAACCTTTGACTGGTACTGTATATGAAAAGATTAATAATAAATCACCTCAAGGAACAAGGCGAAGTACCAGGCAGGGAGACATATTTAGATCAACCCAGAGTGTGTGTGTATTTGCAGTATGTTGTGGTTGGAGGACGGCAGGCTGTGGCCACAGTAGATTGTGGCCGTAGTAGGTTGTGACTGCAGGAGGTTGCGGCAGCAGGAGGTTGCGGCAGCAGGAGGCCGTGTCTGCAGCATTGCAAGGAGCTGATCTGAAAGGGTTTCTAGGCAGCTTACTGGGGACATTTTAATTGAACAGGGTGGCCCAGGCAGAACAATCAAAGGAAGATTAAAAGGCAGTGTAACACACACACACTTAAGAAAGCCAGAGGAAGACAAGCAAGGAAGGAGACAGGCCTGTATAATGCTCCAAGTGTGTTTCAGTACAGGCAGATGACTAAGGGCAGCATTTTAAGACACAGGGCTAACACAAACAACACAATGTTGATAATTCAAGACCATACTTTACAGAGCGTTGGCACAAAATACTCCCCCAGGCTGCTTGTTGTATTCACAAGCCAGACCATTGGCTTTCTCTGCTATCACAACCTTGATCAACACAATTCTCTCTCTCAAGGAGAAAGACAGGTTTAAAAAAAAAAAAGTGTTTTGGATTAGTGTTTCTGATGACTGCAGTAACAGTAGCAGTGTCTTGGAGTCTCTGCAGTTAGTGAGACTTTGTGCTTTATCTCTTGTTCTGTAAGAGAGAGAGAGCAGCGCTGGGGGATGGAGGGATTGACTTCAGAGGGCCTCCAAATCAATGAGATTAGATCCATTCAGCCATCGACCGGACCGAAGGACGGCTCCCGGTTCCAGAGACACGGTAAATGAAGAGTGGCAGCTAAGGTGTCCAGGGCAACGATAGGCCGTGATTGGTCCCAGTGGGCCCTTTCGAGTGTTCCCACGGTTACTGATGGGGTGGTTAGGGGATAGGTGTGTGTGTATGTGTAGGATAAGTGTGTGCGCAGACACACACACACACACACACACACACAACCAGTCAAAAGTTTGGACAAACCTACTCATTCATGGAGTAACCAAAAAAAGAGATTCTTCAAAGTAGCCACCCTTTGCCTTGATGACAGCTTTGCACACTCTTGGCATTCTCTCAACCAGCTTCATGAGGTAGTCACCTGGAACGCATTTCAATTAACAGGTGTGCCTGGTTAAAAAGTTAATTTGTGGAATTTAAGCCAATCAGTTGTGTTATGACAAGGTAGGGGTGGTATACAGAAGATAGCCCTATTTGGTAAAAGACCTAGTCCATTTTATGGCAAGAACTGCTCAAATAAGCAAAGAGAAACGGCAGTCCATCATTACTTTAAAACATGATCGTCATTCCATGCAGAACATTTCAAGAACTTTTAAAGTTTCTTAAGTGCAGTCGCAAAAACCATCAAGCTCTATGATGAAACTGGCTCTCATGAGAACCGCCACAGGAAAGGAAGACCCAGAGTTACCTCTGCTGCAGAGGATAAGTTTATTAGAGTTACCAGCCTCAGAAATTGCAGCCCCAAAAAATGCTTCACCGAGCTCAAGTAACAGACACATCCCAAAATCAACTGTTCAGAGGAGACTGCATGAATCAGGTCTTCATGGTCGAATTGCTGCAGAGAAACCACTACTAAAGGACAGCAATAAGAAGAGAAGACTTGCTTGGGCGAAGAAACACGAGCAATAGACATTAGACCGGTGGAAATCTGTCGTTTGGTCTGATGAGTTCAAATGAGAGATTTTTGGTTCCAACCACTGTGTCTTTGTGAGATGCAGAGTAGGTGAACAGATGATCTCTGCATGTGTGGTTCCCACCGTGAAGCAAGGAGGAGGTGGTATGTTGGTGTGGGGGTGCTTTGCTGGTGACATTGTCGGTGATTTATTTCGAATTCAAGGCACACATCAAATCAAATGTTATGTCACATGCGCCGAATACAGGTGTAGTAGACCTTACCATGAAATGCTTACTTACAAGCCCTTAACCAACAACGCAGTTCAAGAAATAGAGTGAAGAAAATATTTACAAAATAAACTAAAGTGAGAAAAAAAATGATCAAAAAGGAACAAATAAAGAAGCTATATACAGAGTCAATGTGCAGGGATACAGGTTAGTCGAGGTAATTTGTAAAGTGAATATGCATAGATAATAAACAGTGAGTAGCAGCAGTGTAAAAACAAAGGGGGGGGGGGGGGGGGGGGCAATGTAAATAGTCCAGGTGGCCATTTGATTAATTGTTCAGCAGTCTTATGGCTTGGGGGGGTAGAAGCTGTTAAGGAGCGTTTTGGTCCTAGACTTGGTGCTCCAGGACCGCTTGCCGTGCGGTAAGCAGAGAGAACAGTCTATGACTTGGGTGACTGGAGTCTTTGACAATTTGTTGGGCCTTCCTCTGACACCGCCTAGAATATACAGTTGAAGTCAGAAGTTTACATACACCTTAGGCAAATACATTTAAACTGTTGTGTCGTATGCAAACTTGATGATTGAGTTGGAGGCGAGCGTGGCCACACATGTCATGGGTTAACAGGGAGTACAGGAGAGGGCTGAGCACGCACCCTTGTGTGGGCCCCTGTGTTGTGGATCAGTGAAGTGGGGATGTTGTTTCCTACCTTCACCCCCTGGGAGCGGCCCGTCAGGAAGTCCAGGACCCAGTTGCACAGGGTGGGATTCAGACCCAAGGCCCAAGCTTAATGATGAGCTTGGAGGGTGCTATGGTGTTGAAGGCTGAGCTATAGTCAATGAACAGCATTCTGACATAGGTATTCCTCTTGTCCAGATGGGATAGGAGAGTGTGCAGTGCGATGGCGATTGCATCGTTTATGGATCTGTTGGGGCGGTAAGCAAACTGAAGTGGGTCTAGGGTGTCAGGTAAGGTAGAGGTGATATGATCCTTAACTAGCCACTCAAAGCACTTCATGATGACAGAAGTGAGTGCTACGGGGCGAAAGTAATTTAGTTCAGTTATGTTTGCTTTCTTGGGTACAGGAACAATGGTGGCCATCTTGACGCAAGTGGAGACAGCCGACTGGGATAGGGAGAGATTGAATATGTCCGTAAACACTCCAGCCAGCTGGTCTGTGCACGCTCTGAGGACGCAACTAGGGATGTCGTCTGGGCCGGCAGCCTTGCGAGGGTTAACACGCTTAAATTACTTACTCACGTCGGCCACGGAGAACGAGAGCCCACAGTCCTTGGGAGCGGGCCGTGTCGGTGGCACTATGTTATCCTCAAAACGCGCGAAGAAGGTGTTTAGCTTGTCTGGGAGCAAGATGTCGGTGTCCGCAACATGGCTGGTTTTCCCTTTGTAAGCCGTGATCGTCTGTAGACCTTGCCACATACGTCTCATGTCTGAGCCATTGAATTGTGACTTGACTTTGTCTCTGTACTGACGTTTTGCCTGTAGGATTGCCTTACTAACACACTGTTTGTGTGTTAGTCCCCAGTCACCTTGCCATGGTTAAATGCTGTGGTTTGCGCTTTCAGTTTTGCGCGAATGCTGCCAACTATCCACGGTTTCCACGTCAATGTTATTCTCTGAGGCTACCCGGAACATATCCCAGTCCACGTGATCGAAACAAGACACCTCCCTGACCAAGGCCCTTCTACCCCGATTGCTTCGTTTGGCCGGGCGGCCAGCTCTAGAAAGAGTCTTGCTGGCTCCAAACTATTTCTAATTAAGAATGATGGAGGCCACCGTGTTCTTGGGGACCTTTACTGCTGCAGAAATTTTGGGGTACCCTTCCCCCAGATCTGTGCATCGACACAATCCTGTCTCGGAGCGCTAGGGACAATTCCTTTGACCTCATGGCTTGGTTTTTGCTCTGACATGCACTGTCAACTGTGGGACCTTATATAGGTGTGTGCCTTTCCAAATAATGTCCAATCCATTGAATTTACCACATGTGGACTCCAATCAAGGATAATCAATGGAAACAGTTGAGACTCATAGCAAAGGGTCTGAAAACTTGTAAATAAGGTATTTCTGTTTTTAATTTGTAATACATTTTTAAAAACCTGTTTTCGCTTTGTTATTATGGGATATTGTATGTAGATTGATGAGGGTGTGTGTGTGTGTGTGTGTGTGTGTGTATGTACAGTTTGCATACACCTTACCTTAGCCAAATACAATTAAACTCACTTTTTCACACAATTCCTGACATTTAATCCCCGTAAAAATTCCGTCTTAGGTCAGTTAGGATCACCACTTTATTTTAAGAATGTGAAATGTCAGAATAATAGTAGAGAGAATGATTTATTTCAGCTTTTATTTCTTTCATCACATTCCCAGTGGGTCAGAAGTGTACATCCACTCAATTAGTATTTGGTAGCATTGCCTTTAAATTGTTTAACTTGGGTCAAACGTTTTGGGTAGCCTTCCACAAGCTTCCCACAATAAGTTGGGTGAATTTTGGCTCATTCCTCCTGACAGAGCTGGTGTAACTGAGTCAGGTTTGTAGGCCTCCTTACTTGCACACACTTTTTCAGTTCTGCCCACAAATTTTCTATAAGATTGAGGTCATGGCTTTGTGATGGCCACTACAATACCTTGACTTTGTGGTCCTTAAGCCATTTTGCCACAACTTTGGAAGTATGCTTGGGGTCATTGTCCATTTGGAAGACCTATTTGCAACCAAGCTTTAACTTCCTGACTGATGTCTTGAGATTTTGCTTCAATATATCCACATAATTTCACTCCTCATGATGCCATCTATTTTGTGAAGTGTACCTGTCCCTCCTGCAGCAAAGCATCCCCACAACATGATGCTGCCACCCCCGTGCTTCACGGTTGGGATGGTGTTCTTTGGCTTGCAAGCCTCCCCCTTTTTTCTCCAAACAAAACGATGGTCATTATGGCCAAACAGTTCCATTTTTGTTTCATCAGACCAGAGGACATTTCTCCAAAAAGTACGATCTTCGTCCCGATGTGCAGTTGCAAACCGTAGTCTGGCTTTTTTATGGCGGTTTTGGAGCAGTGGCTTCTTCATTGCTGAGCGGCCTTTCAGGTTATGTCGATATAGGACTCGTTTTCCTGTGGATATAGATACTTTTGTACCTGTTTCCTCCAGCATCTTCACAAGGTCCTTTGCTGTTGTTCTGGGATTGATTTGCACTTTTCGCACAAAAGTACATTCATCTCTAGGAGACAGAATGCGTCTCCTTCCTGAGCGGTATGAAGTCTGTGTGGTCCCATGGTGTTCATACTTGCGTACTATTGTTTGTACAGATGAACGTGGTACCTTCAGGTGTTTGGAAATTGCTCCCAAGGATGAACCAGACTTGTGGAGGTCTACAATTTTTTTTTGAGGTCTTGGCTGATTTCTTTTGATTTTCCCATGATGTCAAGCAAAGTGGCACTGAGTTTGAAGGTAGGCCTTGAAATACATCCACAGGTGCACCTCCAATTGACTCAAATGATGTCCATTAGCCTATCAGAAGCTTCTAAAGCCATGACATAATTTTCTGGAATTTCCCAAGCAGTTTAAAGGCACAGTCAACTTAGTGTATGTAAACTTCTGACCCACTGGAATTGTGATTCAGTGAATTATAAGTGAAATAATCTGTCTGTAAACAATTGTTGGAAAAATTACTTGTGTCATGCACAAAGTAGATGTCCTAACCGACTTGCCAAAACTATAGTTTGTTAACAAGAAATTTGTGGAGAGGTTGAAAAACGAGTTAATGACTTCAACCTAAGTGTATGTAAACTTCCAACTTCAACACACATATATATAAACATATACATATATATATATATGTCCAGTGTGTGTGTGTGTGTGTGTGTGTGTGTCCTAACCTCAGAGAGCATCTCGTACTGTCCCCGTCGGCCCAGGGCGATGGTCAGTAGGTCGTAGACCACAGAGGCACTCTGCAGGCTGATGATGCGGTCGCTGTTGTGCTCTGGAATCCTGCTCAGCACCGCATCTCTGTTGGCCTGCAGGGAGAACACACACATCATCATTTCACACACACACAGTGACAGAGAAGAATAGAAAGAGGAGCTTGTGTGCGTGTGCGTGTGTGGTATTACTTAACTCATGGGTACCAGAAATCCCCACAAGGATAGTATACAAGGAAAATTATCTGACGAGGACAAACGCTATTTTAAGCTTAGGGGTTAGGGTTAGAAGTTAGGGTCATGTTGAGGTTTAGGGAAAATAGGATTTTGAATGGAAATCAATTTTAGGTCCCCACAAGGATAGTAAAAGATGTGGTGTGTGTGTGGTGAGGAGGAGAGTAGAAAGACGAGTGTTGTGTTTGACTGGGCAGAAAACAGGATGATTGGGGCCCCTGATTTTAAAAGCACCCATTAGAAGGGAAAAACTAACAGCATGGAAATCTAACACCCAATTAACTAATGGACCAAAGGAAAGAAAGATTTTTAAAAAGCAGGCCTTCCAAACATGGACTTCAATGCATTGCTTTGCCTTGCTTTGGGAGTGTGATGGGGAAACTCTACTGAATGAAACAGTTGGTGACGGAGAAAAAATAAATTAACTTTGAATGCATTAACATTTGAACAAAGGGATTTCGGTTTTTATTGTTGAAAAGGTGCGTGATCTGAAAGATTAATCAACCTGCCAGGATAGTGGGATAAAAGATGTGTGTGTGTGTGTGTGTGTGTGTATAGTCTTACCATAGATTCACTGATCAGCAACAGGAGCAGAGCCTCTTCTGTGTTTTCCTGTGGACAAAACAGACTGAGGGGAGGGAAAGAGAGCAGGTGGGAGGAAGCAAAGATAGTGAGAGAGACAGAGAGAGGAGACAAAGAGAGCAGAGACAAAGACAGTGAGGGGGGTGAACAGAGAGAGAGAAAAATAGGAAAGAGGGCAATAGAAAGAGAGGGAGAGATAGTTAGCAACCGATTGTAGGTAAACTGCCTAGAAGTGTCACATTTTGCCAATGTAGATACACACAACCTCTTCCTAACCGAGTCAGTAATACCGACAGGTTTCAAGCAGACCATCATATTCCCTGTGCCCAAGAAAGCAAAGGTAACCTGGCTAAATGACTACCGCCCCGTAGCACTCACATCTGTAACCATTAAGTGCTTTGAAAGGCTGGTCATGGCTCACATCAACACCATCATCCCAGAAACCCTAGACCCACTCCAATTCGCATACCGCCACAACAGATCCACAGATGATGCAAATCTATTGCACTCCACACTGCCCTTTCCCACATGGACAAGAGGAACACCTATGTGAGAATGCTGTTAATTGACTACAGCTCAACATTCAACACCATAGTGCCCACAAAGCTCATCACAAAGCTTAGGACCCTGGGACTAAACACCTCCCTCTTCAACTGGATCTAGGACTTCTTGATGGGCTGACCCCAGGTGGTATGGCTAGGCAACAACACATCTGCCACGCTGATCTTTAACACTGGGCCCCTCAGGGGTGCGTGCTCAGTCCCCTCCTGTACTCCCTGTACACCCACGACTGCGTGGCCAGGCATGACTCCAACACCATCATTAAATTTGCTGACGACACAACAGTGCTAGGCCTGATCACCTACAACAACGAGACAGCCTATAGGGAGGTCAGAGCCCTGGCAGTGAGGTGCCAGGACAACAACCTCTCCCTCAATGTGAGCAAGACAAAGGAGCTGATCGTGGACTACAGGAAAAGGAGGGCCGAGCACGCCCCCATTAACATCGATGGGGCTGCAGTGGAGCGGGTCGAGAGTTTCAAGTTCCTTGGTTTCCACATCACCAACAAACTATCATGGTCCAAACACACCAAGACAGTCATGAAGAGGGCACGACAACACCTTTTCCCCCTCAGGAGACTGAAAATATTTGTCATGGGTGCCCAGATCCTCAAAAAGTTCTACAGCTGCACCATCGAGAGCATCCTGACCGGTTGCATCACCGCCTGGTATGACACCAGCTCGGCATCCGACCATAAGGCGCTACAGAGGGTAATGCGTACGGCCCAGTACATCACTGGGGCCAAGCATCCTGCCATCCAGGACCTACAGTGGGGAGAACAAGTATTTGATACACTGCCGATTTTGCAGGTTTTCCTACTTAGAAAGCATGTAAAGGTCTGTAATTTTTATCATAGGTACACTTCAACTGTGAGAGACGGAATCTAAAACAAAAATCCAGAAAATCACATTGTATGATTTTTAAGTAATTAATTTGCATTTTATTGCATGACATAAGTATTTGATCACCTACCAACCAGTAAGAATTCCGGCTCTCACAGACCTGTTAGTTTTTCTTTAAGAAGCCCTCCTGTTCTCCACTCATTACCTGTATTAACTGCACCTGTTTGAACTCGTTACCTGTATAAAAGACACCTGTCCACACACTCAATCAAACAGACTCCAACCTCTCAACAATGGCCAAGACCAGAGAGCTGTGTAAGGACATCAGGGATACAATTGTAGACCTGCACAAGGCTGGGATGGGCTACAGGACAATAGGCAAGCAGCTTGGTGAGAAGGCAACAACTGTTGGCGCAATTATTAGAAAATGGAATAAGTTCAAGATGACGGTCAATCACCCTCGGTCTGGGGCTCCATGCAAGATCTCACCTTGTGGGGCATCAATGATCATGAGGAAGGTGAGGGATCAGCCCAGAACTACACGGCAGGACCTGGTCAATGACCTGAAGAGAGCTGGGACCACAGTCTCAAAGAAAACCATTAGTAACACACTACGCCGTCATGGATTAAAATCCTGCAGCGCACGCAAGGTCCCCCTGCTCAAGCCAGCGCATGTCCAGGCCGTCTGAAGTTTGCCAATGACCATCTGGATGATCCAGAGGAGGAATGGGAGAAGGTCATGTGGTCTGATGAGACGAAAATAGAGCTTTTTGGTCTAAACTCCACTCGCCGTGTTTGGAGGAAGAAGAAGGATGAGTACAACCCCAAGAACACCATCCCAACCGTGAAGCATGGAGGTGGAAACATCATTCTTTGGGGATGCTTTTCTGCAAAGGGGACAGGACGACTGCACCGTATTGAGGGGAGGATGGATGGGGCCATGTATCGCGAGATCTTGGCCAACAACCTCCTTCCCTCAGTAAGAGCATTGAAGATGGGTCGTGGCTGGGTCTTCCAGCATGACAACGACCCGAAACACACAGCCAGGGCAACTAAGGAGTGGCTCCGTAAGAAGCATCTCAAGGTCCTGGAGTGGCCTAGCAAGTCTCCAGACCTGAACCCAATAGAAAATCTTTGGAGGGAGCTGAAAGTCCGTATTGCCCAGTGACAGACCCAAAACCTGAAGGATCTGGAGAAGGTCTGTATGGAGGAGTGGGCCAAAATCCCTGCTGCAGTGTGTGCAAACCTGGTCAAGAACTACAGGAAACGTATGATCTCTGTAATTGCAAACAAAGGTTTCTGTACCAAATATTAAGTTCTGCTTTTCTGATGTATCAAATACTTATGTCATGCAATAAAATGCAAATTAATTACTTCAAAATCATACAATGTGATTTTCTGGATTTTTGTTTTAGATTCCGTCTCTCACAGTTGAAGTGTACCTATGATCAAAATTACAGACCTCTACATGCTTTGTAAGTAGGAAAAATGGCAAAATCAGCAGTGTATCAAATACTTGTTCTCCCCACTGTATATACTAGGCGGTGTCAGAGGAAGGCCCAAAAAATTGTCAAGGACTCCAGTCGCCCAAGTCATAGACTGTTCTCTCTGCTACTGCACGGCAAGCGGTACCGGAGCGCCAAGTCTAGGTCCAATCTATTTCTTGAAGTGCATTGTTGGTTAAGGGCTTGTAAGTAAGCATTTCACGGTAAGGTCTACACATGTTCTATTTGGTGCATAAAATCTGAAAAATAAAATTGGATTTGGCACATGGATTGTGTTGTCTGTACACAGGCTAGTATTATGATATGAGAATATCAATTAAAGTCTGGACAGGACTTTTTATGCAACACAGTAGTGAAAAAGACAGGCAGAGCGAGAGAATAGAGAGAGAGCCAGTAGACAGGCAGAGGTTGGTCCATACTTCTCTCCGGAGTAGACACGTGGCCTGCGGCTGAGTGCGTAGTCCTTGGTGTAGGGGGCTCCCTGGCGTAGTAGGGGGTCATCCAGGGGGGACTGGCTGGGCGGGTCCTCCAGAGGACTCCAGTAGCTCTGCTCACACATCCCCCTCAGCAGGATCTCTGCTAGCTGTCGCGCTATGGTCTACAAAGGGAAACAGAACACACACACATATAGTGTTACTGTCACGTTCCTGACCTTATTTTTCCTTTGTTTAACTTTGTTTAGTTGGTCAGGACGTGAGCTGGGTGGGTAGTCTATGTTTTGTGTTTCTATGTTGGGGTTAATGTGTTGCCTGATATGGTTCTCAATTAGAGGCAGGTGTTTGACGTTTCCTCTGATTGAGAACCATATTAAGGTAGGGTGTTCTCACTGTTTGTTTGTGGGTGGTTGTCTTCCGTGTCTGTGTATGTTGCACCACACGGGACTGTTTCGTTTTGTCGTTCGTGTATGTAGTCTGTTCCTGTTCGTGCGTTCTTCGTTTATTGTAAGTTCTCAAGTCCAGGTCTGTCTACATCGTTTATTTGTTTTGTAGTTTGTTAAAGTGTTTTCGTGTTACGTCTTTACTTTAATAAATATCGTTATGTCCACATTCACCGCTGCATTTTGGTCCGACCCTTACTCCTCCTCCTCATCCGAGGAGGAGGAATTAGACGATCGTTACAGTTACAGCACATGGGTGCACGTGCGGGCAAGCACACACTCACACGCAGGAACAACGCACACAGGCACACACTAGTACCCACCATTCGTAGGTTCTGTGTGGTCCTGGTCTCTACAGCTCGGAGGATCTCCCGGAAGCGGCCCACTCCCCGGGTCAGGTTACTGCGGCAACAACAAATATCTTAAGGTCATGATCTGTCTCTAAAGTATGGAGGAATGTTCTGGAAATCTGAGGCCACAGATTATATACAGTACCAGTCAAAAATTTGGGACACACCTACTCATTCAAGGAGTTTTTCTTTATTTTTACTATTTTCTACATAGTATAACAATAGTGAAGACATCAAAACTATGAAATAACACACATGGAATCATGTGTAACCAAAAAAAAGTATTTAAAAAAAATCTAAATATAATTTATGTTTGAGATTCTTCAAAGTAGCCACCCTGTGCCTTGACAGCTTTGCACAAGCTTGGCATTCTCTCAACCAGCTTCATGAGGTAGTCACCTGGAATGCATTTTAATTAACAGGTGTGCCTTGTTAAAAGTTAATTGGTGTAATTTCTTCCGTTCTTAATGCGTTTGAGCCAATCAGTTGTGTTGTGACAAGGTAGGGGTGGTATACAGAAGAAAGCCCTATTTGGTAAAAGACCAAGTCCATATTATGGAAAGAACAGCACAAATAAGCAAAGGGAAATGACAGTCCATCATTACTTTAAAACATGAAGTTCACTAAATGCAGAACATTTCAAGAAAGTTTCTTCAATTGCAGTCGCAAAAACCATCAAGCGCTATGATGAAACTGGCTCTCATGAGGACCCTCCACAGGAAAGGAAGACCCAGAGTTACTTCTGCTGCAGAGGATAAGTTCATTAGTGTAACTGACAATTAACCTGTAAGTCTGTCGTCGTTTGAATTGTTTGAATTGTTTACGTGTTCGCTATGTGGGGGAAATGATAAGACAAGCGGAACTACGTGGCTAATAACTGTTGTAACGGGGATCATTATCGTAGCAACACACCTTTGGAGTGAAGGCAATCCCGCGCTGTGTTAGCTAAGTTTATATGTCTTCGGGTGTAGTTCGTCAAGGTTGAAGTGTGTATGTTAGGATGGTAACGTTATAATAAGTAAGGATGAAGCGTGAATTCATGCCAGGAATAATAAGTGTTACGTTTTGATAATAATAATAATAATAATAATAATAATAATAAGCAGCCAATTAGGTATTTTTCCTTTATTCATGTGTTTAATCTGATACTGTTATAGCTCCGGCTAAACTGTTTATGTATGTGAGCACTTCAGAGTTATTCCAAGCTAATAAATCACTCGTAAGACAAGAAAGTTGTACGGGTGTGCTTAACTGTATTTTCATTCACTTTATAGTTCTCACGGTGTGACGACCCTCCCACTCTGTCTGCACTATTCTCGCTCTTTGCTCTTGTTTCCTTATTAGGATGCCGGTGGGCGGAGCCGGGACGGTCGTCAGCGACATGGGAAACACCTGGGCCCGGGTGTGTCCCAGGATAAATAGACCTCTTCCACAGGATAAATAGACCTCTTCCACATTCACTCCACGCAGACACAATAATTTTTTATTCCTTATCTCCACGTTGTCTCCTTTTTTGTTACGGGCTTCGAGCCGGTTCGTGACAACGGAAGGTGATCATTCTGACTAAAACTACAGAATAAAGCCGCCAGTTAAAATCAAGGAACGGTTGTGCTCGTGGTTACTGGAGGGAGCTACAATTAGAGTTACAAGCCTCAGAAATTGCATTCCAAATAAATGCCTCAAAGTAACAGACACATCTCAACATCAACTGTTCAGATGAGACTGCGTGAATCAGGCCTTCATGGTTGAAATTCTGCAAATAAACCACTACTAAAGGACACCAATAATAAGAAGAGACTTGCTTGGTCCAAGAAATGGCAATGGACATTAGACCGGTGGAAATCTATCCTTTGGTCTGATGAGTCCTAATTTGAGATATCCGGTTCCAACCGCCGTGTCTTTGTGAGACGTAGAGTAGGTGAACGGATGATCTCCACATGTGTGGTTCACACCGTGAAGCAAGGAGGTGGTGTGATGGTGCTTTGCCTTTGTCTGATTTATTTAGAATTCAAGGCACACTTAACCAGCATGGCTACCACAGCATCCTGCAGCAATACACCATACCATCTGGTTTGCGCTTAGTGGGACTATCATTTGTTCTTCAACAGGACAATGACCCAACACACCTCCAGGCTGTGTAAGGGCCATTTGACCAAGAAGGAGAGTGATGGAGTGCTGAATCAGATGACCTGGCCTCCAAAATCACCTGACCTCAACCCAATTGAGATGGTTTGGGATGAGTTGGACCGCAGATTGAAGGAAAAGTACTCAGCATATATGTGGGAACTCCTTCAAGATCGTTGGAAAAACATTCCTCATGAAGCTGGTTGAGAGAATGCCAAGAGTGTGCAAAACTGTCATCAAGGCAAAGGGTGGCTACTTTGAAGAATCCAAAATATATTTTGATGTGTTGAACACTTTTTTGGTTACTACATGATTCCATGTGTGTTATTTCATAGTTTTGATGTCTTCACAATTATTCTACAATGTATAAAATAGTAAAAATAAAGAAAAACCCTTGAATGAGTAGGTGTGTCCAAACTTTTGACTGGTACTGTATAGTGGCAATAGCAGATACAGATGCTATACAGTGGCGATGGCAGATACAGATGCTATACAGTGGCGATAGCAGATACTACACAGTAGCGATGGCAGATACAGATGCTATACAGTAGCGATGGCAGATACAGATGCTATACAGTGGCGATGGCAGATACTATACAGTGGCGATGGCAGATACTATACAGTGGCGATGGCAGATACAGATACTATACAGTGGCGATGGCAGATACAGATGCTATACAGTAGCGATGGCAGATACAGATGCTATACAGTGGCGATGGCAGATACAGATGCTATACAGTGGCGATGACAGATACAGATGCTATACAGTGGCGATAGTAGACACAGATGCTATACAGTGGCAATGGCAGATACAGATGCTATACAGTGGTGATGGTAAACTCAGCAAAAAAAGAAACATCCCTTTTTCAGGACCCTGTCTTTCAAAGATCATTCGTAAAAATCCAAATAACTTCACAGATCTTCATTGTAAAGGGTTTAAACACTGTTTCCCATGCTTGTTCAATGAACCATAAACAATTAATGAACATGAACCTGTGGAACGGTCGTTAAGACCCTAACAGCTTACAGACGGTAGGCAATTAAGGTCACAGTTATGAAAACTTCGGACACTAAAGAGGCCTAATACTGACTCTGAAAAACATCAAAAGAAAAATGCCCAGGTTCCCTGCTCATCTGCGTGAATGTGCCTTAGGCATGCTGCAAGGAGGCATGAGGACTGCAGATGTGGCCAGGGCAATAAATTGCAATGTCCGTACTGTGAGACGCCTAAGACAGCGCTACAGGGAGACAGGACGGACAGCTGATCGTCCTCGCAGTGGCAGACCACGTGTAACAACACCTGCACAGGATCGGTACATGCGAACATTACACCTGCGGGAGAGGTACAGGATGGCAACAACAACTACCCGAGTTACACCAGGAACGCACAATCCCTCCATCAGTGCTCAGACTGTCCGCAATAGGCTGAGAGAGGCTGGACTGAGGGCTTGTAGGCATGTTGTAAGGCAGGTCCTCACCAGACATCACCGACAACAACGTCACCTATGGGCACAAACCCACCGTCGCTGGACCAGACAGGACTGGCAAAAAGGGCTCTTCACTGACGAGTCGTGGTTATGTCTCACCAGGAGTGATGGTCGGATTTGCGTTTATCATCGAAGGAATGAGCGTTACACCAAGGCCTGTACTCTGGAGGGGATTGATTTGGAGATGGAGGGTCTGTCATGGTCTGGGGCGGTGTGTCACAGCATCATCGGCCTGAGCAGGTTGTCATTGCAGGCAATCTCAACTCTGTGCGTTACAGGGAAGACATCCTCCTCCCTCATGTGGTACCCTTCCTGCAGGCTGATCCTGACATGACCCTCCAGCATGACAATGCCACCAGCCATACTGCTCATTCTGTGTGTGATTTCCTGAAAGACAGGAATGTCAGTGTTCTGCCATGGCCAGCGAAGAGCCCGGATCTCAATCCCATTGAGCACGTCTGGGACCTGTTGGATCGGAGGGTGAGGGCTAGGGCCATTCCCCCAAGAAATGTCTGGGAACTTGCAAGTGCCTTGGTGGGAGAGTGGGGTAACATCTCACAGCAAGACCTGGCAAATCTGGTGCTGTCCATGAAGAGGAGATTCACTGCAGTACTTAATGCAGCTGGTGGCCACACCAGATACTGACTGTTACTTTTGATTTTGACCCCCCCCTTTGGTCAGGGACACATGATTCCATTTCTGTTAGTCACATGTCTGTGGAACTTGTTCAGTTTATGTCTCAGTTGTTGAATCTTATGTTCATACAAATATTTACACATGTTAAGTTTGATGAAAATAAACGCAGTCGACAGTGAGAGGACGTTTATTTTTTTGCTGAGTTTATAGTGGTGATAGTAGATAGATGATATATAGTGGTGATAGATGACATATAGTGGTGATAGATGATATATAGTGGTGATAGTAGATAGATGATATATAGTGGTGATAGTAGATAGATGATATATAGTAGTGATAGTGTGGATACATATTGTACCCGTATCAGATACAGACCAAGCAGAAAATAGATTATTCTGAGAAAATCTGTTCTCAGAATTATAGACCTGTACAAACAAGCAATAAAAAAAATCTATAGATTTCCTATAAATACTGTGAATATGCCCATATCAGTGTGTGTGTGTGTGTGTGTGTCACTGAGCTGAGGGAGTCAGTTGATGGTAGGTGTCAATACCCTGGCTCAACACTTCTCTATGGATCAGACACACAGCAATGCTGACACACCTACTCAGCTAACACTCCCCCCGCTGAACTGACAACACACACACACACCTTTCACATGCATTATCTGACTGCATCACAGCATCATGGGATGGTGTTTATGTGCGTAACGCAAGAAAGTATCTTATGTGCCCGTGAGCATTTGTTGTGTTGTCGATGAGTCACACTGTAACTTTGGAGAGCTGCTGACTAGGGTTCAGATCAGAGTGCTAAACTGCCCGGTAACACCAGACGAGAGAGCGGCCCAGCTCCACGCGGCTCCTCTCCGCTCTTCTCCTCCCCCATCTCCCTGTCCCAATGACCAGAGAGAAGAGAGGAGGGGTGGAAAACAGTATACAGCCCCAGGCTACGGAGGAGGAAACGCAAATAGAAGCAGAAAAATGCTGAATAAATAGCTCCATCTAAATGTGTGGTGAACAGGGGGTGATGCTGGGAGAGAGAGAGCAAAGTGTCAGCATCACTTACTGACTGTCACATCTCTGTAGAGCTAACCGATAGCTTGACCACCGCTCACACTAGAACCGCAATGTACACTTCTGAAGGGGTCATGTACAGCCGCTAAGCTAGCTTTGGTTTTGGTCGATCGTCTTTGTGTGTGTCTCATGAGTAAACTAGGCAATTTCTTATAGTGTGCGTGGTGGGTAGGTTTTGCGGTCTTTCATTGGTGTGCTTGGCGCAGCTGTTCATTACATGAGAGTACATCAGAATCATTGGTGGCTTGTGTGTGTGTGGTGTGTAACGTGGTGGTGCGTATGTGTTTGAAAATGAGGGCATCATCACAAGCTTAATGCGTATTTGCTGTCAGGCCTCATTTTCATAAATCAACTCAAATCAACGTAGCAGACAGTAAGGAGATAGGCAGGAAGGAATGTGTGTGTGTGTGTGTGTGTGTGGCTTGATAATAAGAAGTGAGGAAGCACAGACCAAGTATTCATCCCAAATAGCAACCTATTCCCCATGTAGTGCACTAATTTTGACCAGGGCCCACAGGCCTCTGGTGGAACGTAGTGCACTATATAGGGTACCATCTGGGACTCACACCTTGCATCCATCCAGTTGGTTCATTTGTACGCTAGACAAACTCTTATCCAACCAACCAAACTTTTTCCCTGTAGGAAATCAGAAATCACTCCCTGACCAAGGACAAGATGCATCAGATTTAACAACAAAACAATCTGTTCTATTTAACATGACACTTCAATAAAGGCATATTATTAAAAAGGCATAGTTTGAAGAATTGGCTTGGTCCATGCCCAGTCAAAAAGGCCTCCTCCTCATGAACTACAAAAAATGCTGGAAGATTTGTTTTATTATTTCGATCCTCAAAAATCTACGAGCAGAGAGAGCAGCACGAGATTCACAGGCAGGAACGCTACCGCATTATTCATGAGCTTAGCAGACACCTTTAGCCACAGAAAATGACCGCTACTCACAGCCTACACATTAGCCATGTACGCAGCTGGCTATTTAGTGAAGACGTTTCCTTTTTAGCGTTGGCATTCTCGAGGATAGGAAAAGCACCTTCCCACTTGAAATACTGTGGGAACTGTGTGTGGACTGTGTGAGAGATTTGTACGTAGGGTGTTTTTATGTAGTGTATATGTCTTTACACCACTATACCAGTGTGTGTGTGTGTGTGTGTGTCCCATGTTGTTTCATTAGTGAGAGTGAGCGAGAGAGAGAGCTGTGTGGAGGGGGAGGCTGAGTGTAGGTGAAGATATGTAGCTTTCAACATGAAAGAGACTGTGTTGCATCATCTATTAACTATTAGCTTCAGCAGCAGCCTTTTCTTTTTATCTCTTCTCTCTTGCTTTGAAGTGGGAAACCGTTCTCTCTATTTTCCATGGGAAAAATCGACCTTGCTCTAGAACAGTGTCCGTGTACCAGAGCCCTATGGGCCCTCATCAAAAGTAGTGCACCATATAGAGTATAATGTGCCCTTTGGGACACAGCCAGTGTTTCCCAGGCAGACTGTGGTAAGGATAGGTCCTCCCAGGAGAACCAACCAGTCCAAATGGATGCTTGAGGAGAATTTAATGGTGGATTTAATATGTAGCTGTATTAAAATGAGAAGATCAAGTTCCGCATAACTTCCATGAGAGATAAATAATGAATGTATGGGAATTGGCAATAGCAAAAAGAGCGATTAAGAAAAGGGTTGATAATGGTGTGCATACTAAATTGCACAAGTATCTCTTTAAGGTGCATTACTTTCATCCAGAGCCCTATAGGCTCTTGGCCTTTGTTAGATGAGCTTTAAGCATGCTGGGATAGTGGAGGTCATGATGTCAGTATGGGGGCGGGGCTACGAAAAGGAAGAGGTCATCATTCAGCCTGCACACGCACGCATGCACTCAGCCTGCACACGCACGCATGCACTCAGCCTGCACACGCACGCACGCACTCAGCCTGCACACGCACGCACGCACTCAGCCTGCACACGCACGCACGCACTCAGCCTGCACACGCACGCACTCAGCCTGCACACGCACGCACTCAGCCTGCACACGCACGCACGCACTCAGCCTGCACACGCACGCACGCACTCAGCCTGCACACGCACGCACGCACTCAGCACACACACGCACTCAGCCTGCACACGCACGCACGCACTCAGCACACGCACGCACGCACTCAGCCTGCACACGCACGCACGCACTCAGCCTGCACACGCACGCACGCACTCAGCCTGCACACGCACGCACTCAGCCTGCACACGCACGCACTCAGCCTGCACACGCACGCACTCAGCCTGCACACGCACGCACTCAGCCTGCGCACGCACTCAGCCTGCACACGCACGCACGCACTCAGCCTGCACACGCACGCACTCAGCACACGCACGCACGCACTCAGCACACGCACGCACACACTCAGCCTGCACACGCACGCACGCACTCAGCACACGCACGCACGCACTCAGCACACGCACGCACTCAGCCTGCACACGCACGCACTCAGCCAGCACACGCACACACAAAACTTTACCACCACACCCTAGGAGCATTACTTCCATATCAACAGATCTAGATAGTCACACACACGCTATTGCTCTAACCTACAGGGGAGCTAACCGGCAGGTACCAAACTATGGCTAACTAGATCAAACCACAGCAGCTATGGACCCTGTCTCAAATCCCATGTTCAAGCCATTGAGCCTGCTGAGTCCAATCACTCTTCTTCAGGCAGGCTTGAGGCTTAGCATTTTGGCTTTGAGCTGCAAGTCAACTTGAGTCTCTATGGTACCACAAGGGCATTCATCTCTATGGGGGCTGAGGGGCAGAGAGGAGTGGAGCAATACCTACCATCTGTCCTGAGACAAATGGACCCTTGGATTGGATGAAAGAGTGTGGAGCAGAGAGGGAAGAGTGACAGTGGAGCAGCAACACACACAGTGGGTTAGTGATGATTATTATTACCAGGTGTATTCCACACACACCCTCACAAAAACGCCCACAAACACGCCCTCTCTCCTACCCGTTTTTGAAGTGGATGACATGTGCCCTCTGAAGTCCAGTCTCCAGGAAGTATCCCAGCTCCTGTTCCTGTGCCACTGGGCCTGGCTTTGGACTGCGGTTCTGCATCCCCGCACTGAGGGCCTGAAACACACAAAACTGACCTGAGAACACGCAGCACAGGCAACACACTGGTCTAAGAACAGTCTGCTGTGAACGCTTGACGACGCAGAGAACAAAGTCAGCCTAGTGTTCACACTGGGCATCAACAATAGAATATCACACTGTATACACAATACATAAAATCAGCCTGCAACGCTCCAATCAGAGAGATAAGAAAACACAACCAAGATAACATGAGATAATAATAGGACTAGAAGGAAAGAGAGAGAGAAGAGGAGAGTGGGCAGATTGAAGAACCTTGGCTGCTCCTCTCTTCTCACCATCCCCCTCTCCTCCCCCTCCTATCCCTGTCCTCTCCCTGTTTTCTCTCCATCAGTCCAACCAGACGGGCCCAATTGTGTTCCAACTCTTCTCTCATCCCTGTCTGTCAAACAGATGAAATCATTTCATCCAGCAGCAGGTAGCTAGTGTCCTCACAGTACCTTGTGCTGCCTGCCTGGCACATGATCGACTGAGAAGGAGAGAGATACAGAGAGAGAGATACACAGAGAGAAATACACAGACAGAGAGAGACAGAGACAGAGAAAGAGGCAGAGAAAGAGGCAGAGAGAAAAGCAGAGAGAGGCAGAGCGCTTAGAGCAGCCTGGCCTTATGTAAGCCAAAAAGAGTAGAACAGAACACAGCAGAACAAAGCGGCACTAGCCTGGTTCTGTGGAGATGAGGAGTGATAGATAGCATTACAGCCAGGTGTTTATCTAGGGCCTGTTGCCCTATTCATCTCCTGGGTGTTGTACCAGTGTCTCTCTGCATGCTGTATGGAATCCGCTGCTGGTTCAGTTACAGGGAGGCAGAGGGAGGGGTCTATTTGGGGGAGTGAATCGATGCCACTAGATTAAAGTGAATCGATGCCACTAGATTAGAGTTTCAATATTGAATTCAAATAGCCGATACAGTTTCATGACATTTTGGAGCAACAACACAGCTCTATCCGGAGGCTTGGTCACTAAAATGACACCATGAGCCCAAAATGGGCCAAATGAGTCAACTAAGGACACAGGCCATCAATTATTTTATATTTTGTTACAGAGAAAAATCAGTTGTCACATTTTGTTGAGTCATCACTTGTCATTAAGAATCCCATTCTGAATGTCTTGGCACTCAATGTTTAGAAAAAAATTCCACTGTCCCATAAATCCATATTTGCATCTTGTTTTTGTAAACAGCATCATTCATACATGGATTTATGGCACAGTGGAAAAACATTTCTAAAATTGAGTGCAGAGACATCATTCAGAATGGGATTCTGATGTAATATGAGTTTGTTTGGGATTGCTTTGGAGCGTTTTCAACCAAGCTTTAGACACATGTTCATAATGCATTGTAGTCAATGGCAAGTGATGACTCAGCAAAATGTGACAAACTATTTTATCTGTGACAAGGCAGAATGGGGGGGGGGGAGCAAGAAAGAGAGAGAGAGAGAGAGGGAGAAACACAGAGCATTGTCTGCATCATTTCCCATATATGGGGGATTGGAAATGATGCAGACAATTACATTGATGGAAGCAACAATCTGTAATATTAAAGCTGATCCACCCCCTGAATTAAAAAAAAAAAAATATATATATATATATATATAAAAAAACAGCACACAGAAAGAGAGAAAAACAACTGTAGGTGAAAAACGTGTTGGCAGAACAAATCAGAGTGGAGAAAAAAAGTTGCTGATTGAAACAGCAGCCAAGGTCAGAAAACAAGATCATCAAACCCTGGGGCAGTCTGTCGATGCTGCTGGAGACTGGAACAGCTCCAGGACCTGCCTGCCTGATGGACCTGGGCCCCTTCCACCACTAATACTAGACACCAGCACTACAGATGGGGTATAGGCCTACTGCACTACTACACAGGCAGATCAAACTCCCAAACATTAGCGGATGTGTGGTGAGCATTCTGGCACAAAATGGTTGCCGCTTTGAGCACTGAAAAAGCCCTATTTAAATCCAATCAATCAATTAATTAGTTAATTACAGCCAAATCCAATCAGCTTATTGGGGACACCAAGAATGGATAGCTATTCATTAAAAAGGTCAAACAGAAACTATCCGAGAACATTAGTTTTTTATTTTACCTTTATTTAAATAGGCAAGTCAGTTAAGAATAAATTCTTATTTACAATGACGGCCTAGGAACAGTGGGTTTACTGCCTTGTTCAGGGGCAGAACGACAGATTTTCACCTTGTCAGCTCGGGGATTCAATCTTGCAACCTTCCGGTTACTAGACTAACGCTCTAACCACTAGGCTACCTGCCGCCCCACTACTTAAATTGCTGGTGGCTGGTCTTGGTATTTCCTATTGCGACTTAACTGTAATTTTAAAAGAGGGTGCGTTATTTTGTTAGTATTAGCCTCGATCCCCTAAAAATGATTTGGTTTGGTCAAAATTATTAGAGCATCTCCAGCTTCTCCCTCCTGTCAACACATGCAGAAGTAAAGCCAATGTCAGCCGGTTGCTAGGTTACCTTCTCTACTTCCTGTAGGTAGAGCAGGGCGATGTCTCCAGACTTCTCATAGCAGGTAATCACTTCTTGGTCTTTGTCCACGTTACGATTGGACAGGGCCGGAGACGCAGCCGGGACTTTCTCTAGACACAGACCTGGAGAGAGGAAGTTCATTATGCTGTATACTGTACACACATTGTGGCGACAATGCAGCCTACCAAGGGTTAAAGTTCATGCTCAAGCTTTAGTGTGTGTGTGTACTTGTGTGCGTGTATACTGTACACTCATCTTTCCTCTCTAGCTACTTCAAGCATGTCCTCAGCCACGGAAAAAGTTACACACCCGGGCTGGGCCCCTGCTGCAATATGAATCAGTAGGTGATCAAGACTCCCAGACAGCCAGCAGAGAGCCCCTGAATGTTTTATCACACGCTCAGAAGACAACGCACTAGCCTGACAGACGTCTGGAGGAGCAACCAGAAACTCAGGGTTAGGTGGCAATGGAAGTGTCTCGTTGCTCTTCTCTGTCTGGGGCCTCTAGGAGCAATGGAAGTGTCTCACTGTCCTGCTCTGTCTGGCCCTGGGGCTGGCTGGGCTCTCCAGGAGCCAGTGTATGGGATCTGAGTCAAGGACACCTCACATCAGCCAAGGACTGAAGGAGATACCTGAGACAGATTTATTTTATAGCAGTCCCCTTCCTTTCTTCTAGAGGACATTGGGTCAACAATCATCTTCCACTTCTGGCTGCTGCTTGTTTTGGTTTCACAAATAAAGGCTCTCACTATTTTCTCTCATGTAGTTTCCCTGATTTTGTAACCGGCAAGGAAACAAAACTGGGGCTTTGTTGTAGCCTGGGCCCCTCGTTATAGGCAGTTTTATTTGTATACTCACGTAGTAAGGAAAAAAATTAATAAAATTGGGGCCCTAAAAGGATACTCTTTGGCATGGGAAGAGTATCCCTGTCTGACCTTTGGGTAGATTGGGCCGTGTCTCTGTCAATCACCAGACCATTCTGTTTGTAATGAGATAATATGGAGGAAAGCAACACTTCCATTGTGGCTACACACACCTCATTGTTATGAAATCCAAGCTGCAGTTTCCGAAGCCCCCTTTTAAAACGACCATGAATAATAGATGATAGCCTTAATAACGAATTAATTATAAATAGCTCTAGTCTCTGGAATTACACAAGACTACGGCAACTGTGTGGCACTCAAATGGAGCCATTCACTAAAAGGGTCCAAACAATACAAGCCAAACGGTTCATCCATCAACTCCCCATGATTGCTTTACACACCCTGAAACCTCCAGTACCATAGAGGTGCAGACGTCTTCTCATTATAGGACATGACTGGAACAAGAATACTGCTGTGTGTTGAGCGAGCGATAAATGGAGGCAGAGAGGGAGATGGGGAGAGAGAGGTATACGTAGATAAACAGGAGAGCCGGCAGAGACAGAGAGATGGAAAGATGAAAATGCTCGATCACCAACTCTGGCAAGAGAGAGAGAGCGATTGAGAGAGAGAGACAGACAGACAGAAAGACAGCAAGGAAGCAGCAGAGGGACGTCAGCGGCCAGGCCTGTCTTTGCCTTATAAAGATATACCCTTGTGGTGGTGCGGGTGGGTTAAAGACTGGAGCCTGTGGATCTTCTTGTCGTTGTGGGGTTCTGCTCTCGCTGCTGCCGTGCCACACATAACTTATTCATACCACTGTGGCACTTTAACAGCCTAATGGGCTCCTGTGTTACTCTAAACAGGCCCAGCCTGAGCCCCTCCTCCCCTCCACTCCTCTCGATTAGGACGCTCATAAAAATTTTACAGCAGTAAAGTCTTCCCATTAACCCCCATCGGACAAACAAAATGGCTGGTCCAGACAAAGTAACACAACTGACTAATGAACTCCGATGATGTGGTCAACACTGCCTCGCAAAGCCAATAAAGGACTATATAAGAAATGACGCTGTTAGCATAAAATAGAGCTTTATCTGAATAGACTTTCATTCAAGATGTTTCAGGCTTTAGAAAAACAGTCAGCTTTTCTACATTCAGGTCAAGCCCTAAGTGTGCATCTGTGTGTGTGCCTATTTGGGGGTGGGGTTGCCTACGCAAAGCAGTCGTTCCACAGTGATGTATGCTGTATGGGCGACTGCTTGGCTTGCATCGTTCGGTGGTCTGTGTAAACCCTAGGGTATGCTGGTGTATGTATAGAGGGGGACAGTTGTGTGTGTGTGTGTGTGTGTGTGTGTGTGTGTGTGTGTGTGTGTGTGTGTGTGTGTGTGTGTGTGTGTGTGTGTGTGTGTGTGCACACAAGGCTGCTGTATTGAGGTGGACAGGCTGAGGCTACGGCAGTGCTTCTTCTTCTTCTTCTCAGCTCACAGTCAATGTAACGCTGCTGGTCTGTCAGAACTCTGATCAAAGCTCTGCAGTCCTGGCTGACACATCCACTGTGCTCTGCATTAGAAATTGAGAGAGCAAGAGTGTGTGGTATGTATGGTGTGTGTGTTTGCATGAGAGCGGAGGACTCCTCTCGCCACAACAGTGAACCTCTACCGCCACCACATGGCCAAACAACACATTGCAGGGGATACGAGGTCAAGCTGCGAGTACTGGTCCTGCTGTGTCAGTTTCCTCATTTCAGACAACACATTTCCCCTCCATGTCATGTACATTTTCAAATACACACTGGTAATAATGTTGTTCCAAAGCATAATTAGATGACCTATGTCACAGCTTAGGAACAGATTCAATCAAGCTTTAGAAAGTACACTCACTGTATACAGCAACGGACATTTAAATGCCGCCACTTCGCCGTCAAAGCCGTGTGCATTTTACAGCAGGTCAATCCAACACATTAGCTCAGAGTTCTAAAAGGAGAGGTCTGAGAGCATCCACAGACCTGCTTGATGAGGAGATGATGGTTAGGTCACATTGTGTTCTCATCTACTAAGCTAAGCGTCTCCCCCCGGTAGGCATACATCGACAGCGTCCTGGGGTGCCACGGCAGGGCAGGCACAAAGTTAGCTAATACAGTCACCCCAGCCTCAGCACTTTCTCAATGACAGGGGAAGAACAGAGGGATTCAGCACCACATATTACGTTGAAAGTTTTAATGTCACAGGCACAAGTACAGTGAAATGCCCTTCTTGACAGCTCTAAACCCAACAATGCAGTTATCAATAACAATGCAGTACTAAAAATGTGTTCACTAATATGTCTATTAAAGTAGTAAAAAGTTATGTGTTTGGTCCCATATTCATCGCACACAATGAGTACTTGTGACTCCACACATTTGCTGTTTGTTTTGGTTGTGTTTCAGACTATTTTGTGCCCAATAAAAATGAATGGTAAATAATGTATTGTAATTTGAGTCACTTTTATTATGACTAAGAATAGAATGTTTCTAAACACTTCTATTTTAATGTGGACGCTACCATGGTTACAGATAATCCTGAACGAATCGTGAATACTGATGAGTGAGAAAGTTACAGATATCATACCACCCTAAAATGCTAACCTCCCCTGTTATTGTAATGGTGAGAGGTTAGCATGTCTTGGGGGTATGATATTTGTGTGTCTGTTACTTTTTCACTCATCATTATTCACGATTCATTCAGGATTAACCGTAACCATGGTAGCATCAAAATGATTTTAGAAGTGTTTAGAAACATTTTCTATTCTTATTAACAATAAAAAGGGACTCCAAAATGACCATTCATTTCTATTGGGCACAAGATTATCTGAAACACAAACAAAACAAACAGCAAATTAATCCAAAAAGTTTGTACAGTCACAAGCTTGATGTAATTATTGCATGCCAGGTATATGGGACCAAATACCTAACTTTTTACTACTTTAATACACATAAGTGAATTTGTCCCAATACTTTTGGTGGCCTAAAATGGGGGAACTATGTACAAAAAGTCATAGTCATTGTACCATTTCAAATCCAAAGTGCTGGAGTACAGAGCCAAAACAACAAAAAATATGTCACTGTCCCAATACTTTTGGAACTCACTGTACATTCAAACAGTCAGTTCCAGTACCATATTTACAATGTGCAGGCATACTGGAGTGATAGAGGTAAATATGTATAGGGGTAAGGTGACTAGGTATCAAGATATACACTATATATTCAAAATTCACTGCGCCACCCGTCTCCCGGGTGGCGCAGTGGTCTAGGGCACTGCATCGCAGTGCTAGCTGCGCCACCAGAGTCTCTGGGTTCGCGCCCAGGCTCTGTCGCAGCCGGCCGCAACCGGGAGATCCGTGGGGTGACGCACAATTGGCATAGCGTCGTCCGGGTTAGGGAGGGTTTGGCCGGTAGGGAGGGTTTGGCCGGTAGGGATATCCTTGTCTCAGTATGTAAAAAAAAAAAATGTAATAAAATGTATGCACTCTACTGTAAGTCGCTCTGGATAAGAGCGTCTGCTAAATGACTAAAATGTAAAATGTAAATGTAAGTATGTGCACACCCCTTCAATTAGTGGATTCGTCTATTTCAGCCATACCCGTTGCTGACAAGTGTATAAAATCAAGCATACAGCCATGCAATCTCCATAGACAAACATTGGCAGTAGAATGGCCTTACTGAAGTGCTCAGTGACTTTCAACGTGGCACCGTGATAGGATGCCACCTTTCCAACAAGTCAGTTCGTCAAATTTCTGCCCTGCTAGAGCTGCCCTGGTCAACTATGTGCTTTTATTGTGAAGTGAAAACGTCTAGAAGCAACAACGGCTCAGCCGTGAAGTGGTAGCCCACACAAGCTCACAGAAGCGCGTAAAAATCGTCTGTATTCCGTTGCAACACTCACTACCGAGTTCCAAACTGCCTCTGGAAACAACGTCAGCACAAGAACTGTTCGTCCGGAGCTTCATGAAATGGGTTTCCATGGCCTTGCAGCCGCACACAAACCTAAGATCACCATGCACTATGCCAAGCATCGGCTGGAGTGGTGTAAAGCTCGCCGCATTGGACTCTGGAGCAGTGGAAACGCATTCCCTTGAGTGATGAATCACACTTCACCATCTGGTAGTCTGACGAATCTGGGTTTGGCGGATACCAGGAGAACGCTACCTGCCCCAATGCATTGTGCCAACTGTAAAGTTAGGTCGAGGAGAAATAATGGTCTGGGGTTGTTTTTCATGGTTCGGGCTAGGCCCCTTAGTTCCAGTGAAGGGAAATTTTAATGCTACAGCATACAATGACATTCTAGACCAGGGGTGTCAAACTCAAATACCCAGTGGGCCAAAATGTAAAACCTGAACAAAGTCGCGGGCCAACATTGAACAAATGAACCTTTTAATATGGACCCAAACAAGTTTTGCTTTAACATTGAATATGGAACAAGCATCGCTTATTACCATACAATATATAATTTAATAGTGGAAACATGCAAAATCGAATTTCAAATGAAAAAACACATCAATGGCATTAATTTATTAAATAAATAAAATTTAAATAAAAATCGTATGCCTCTTTTTTATTTGCAGCCTTCTGATTTAACTAGCCTTTACAGCAGCCTCACTTTGTGATGTGGCTTTTTTGAACATATTCTGTTGTGAAACCAAACTTCTTTTCATCTCCTCTACTTTCTGGCTCCTTTGAGTCATGTCCAGGTCCTTGTATTTGTCATGGTGTTTCGTTTCATAGTGTCGTCTAATGTTGTACTCCTTACTTACAGCCACGTTGACTCCACAAACAAGACAAACAGGTTTGTCTTTTACATATGTAAACAGATATTCTGCCTCCCACTTGTCCAGAAAGCTCCTGTTTTCTGCCTTTCTTTTTGCCATTTTTGGGAAGGGATAGCGCGCTGACAGTTGTAGCGTCTATGTTGCTATGACTACTGTCACAGAGGAGAGGGCGTTTCTGAGTCCTGTCCTGATTGGCGCGCGAAAACAACAGCAGAGCATTATGGGATTCGTAGTATTAGCGGTGAATGCGCTGTATAATACCGGCGGGCCAGCTCTAGTAGTAATTTGGTATTGTCTCGCGGGCCAAATATAATTACCCCGTGGGCCAAATTTGGCCCGCGGGCCAGAGTTTGACACCCATGTTCTAGACGATTCTGTGCTTCCAAATTTGTGGCAACAGTTTGGCGACGGTCCTTTCTTGTTTCAGCATGACAATGCCCCCGTGCACAAAGTGAGGTCCATACAGAAATGGTTTGTCAAGATCGGTGTGGAAGAACTTGACTGGCTTGCACAGAGCTCTGACTTCAATCCCATTGAACACCTTTGGGATAAATTGGAACACCGACTGCGAGCCAGGTCTAATTGTCCAACATCAGTGCCCGACCACACTAATGCTCTTGTGGCTGAAAGGAAGCATCCCCGCAGCAATGTTCCAACATCTAGTGGAAAGCCTTCCCAGAAGAATGGTTGCTGTTATAGCAGGAAAGGGGTGACCAACTCCATATTAATACCCATGATTTTGGAATGAGATGTTCAACGAGCAGGTGTCCACATACTTTTGGTCATGTAGTGTATAATATGTAGAGTAGCAGCAGCATATATGATGATTGTATGCGAGTGGGTGTGCGTGTGTGTAGAGTCAGTATAAATGTATGTGCATATTATGTGTGTGTAAGCAAATTATGGAGTGAGTGTTTTTCTGTGTGTGTTGAAGTGTCAGTGCGCACGAGTGTGTTGGGCCATGCGAGTGTGCATAGAGAAAGTGCAAAAATCTAATTAAATACAAGGGTCAACTCTTAGAGTCCATGTAGCCATTTTGTTAGCTATTTAGCAGTCTTATGGCTTGGGGATATAAGCTGTTCAGAATCCTGTTGGTGTCAGACTTGATGCACTGGAAGCAGAGAGAACAGTTTATGGCTTTGGCAGCTGGAGTCTTTAACGATTTTCCTGGCCTTCCTTTCACACCGCCTGATATAGAGGTCCTGGATGGCAGGGAGCCCAGCCCCTGTGATGTACTGGGTTGTCCACATCCCCCTCTGTAGCACCATGCGATCGAGGGCGGTGCCATTACCATACCAAGCAGTGATGCAGCCAGTCAAGATGCTCTCAATGGTACAGCTGTAGAACTTTTTGAGAGTTTGAGGGCCCATGCCAAACCTTTTCAACCTCCTGAGAGAGAAGAGGCGCTGTCGCGACTTCTTCATGACTGTGTGAATGTGTACCATTTTAAGTCCTTTGTGATTTGGACACCAAGGAACAAGAAGCTCCTTGGTCTTACTGACGTTGAGGGAGAGGTTGTTGTTCCGGCACCACACTGCCAGGTCATTGACCTCCTCCCTGTAGGCTGTCTCATCGTCGCCGGTGATTAGGCCTACCACCGACGTGTCGTCAGCAAACTTGATGATGTGTGTTGAAGTTGTGCGTGGCAACGCAGTCGTGGGTGAACAGGGACTCCAGGAGGGGACTAAGCACACACCCCTGTGGGGCCCCTGTGTTGAGGGTCCGCATGGCTGAGGTGATGTAGCTACCCTCATCACCTGGGGTCAGCCCATCAGGAAGTCCAGGATCCAGTTGCAGATGGAGGTGTCCCATCCCAGGGCCCTAAGCTTGGTGACGGGCTTGGAGGGGACAATGGTGTTGAACGCTAACCTGTAGTCAATGTGAAAATGCTGTTCATAGGAATTCCTCTTATCTAGGTGGGTGAGGGCAGTGTGGAGTGCAATTGAGATTGCGTCATCTATGGATCTGTTGAGGCAGTATGCAAATTGGAGTGGGTCTGGGATGATGGAGTTGACGTGTGGCATAACCAGCCTCTCAAAGCACTTCATGATTACAGATGTGAGTGCTACAAGGCGGTAGTCATTGTGGCATGAAGCCTTAGAGTACTTGGGAACAGGAATGATGGTGATCATTTAAAACATGTGGGGATTACAGACTGGGACAAGGAGAGGTTGAAAATTATAGTGAATATGCCTGCCAGCTGTTCGCACATGCTCTGAGAACGCTCCCCGGAACACCGCCGAGCCCCGCAGCCTTGTAGATGTTAACCTGATTAAAGACCTTACGTCAGCCTCGGAGCACAAGATTACCCAATCCTAAGGGGTCAGTGGCAGCCCTCACACCCGACACGATGTTGCTATTGTCGAAGCATGCAAGAAAATGCATTGAGTTTGTCTTGGAGAGAGGCATCGTTGGGCAGATCACAGCTGGGTCTTCCTTTGTAATCTGTAACGGACTGTAGCTCTGCCACATGCTGCGGGTGTCGGAAGCCTTGTCCTTTTACTCATTTGATGACTCCGCGGAGGTCATAGCGGGACATCTTGTACTTGTTCCTGTCCTCGGCCGTAGCCTCAGGTTTGGTTTCGGATTAGGCTCAACGTCCTTGGGAATTGACTGATGACACTTCCTATCGAGCTAGTCACCAAAATGACAGGAATGGAATGTGTAAAGTAGAGTAAAGCACTGAAGCAGAGTTGAGATCGAGCTGAGGCTTGGCGGTTGAATAGAAACTCAGGCTATGCAGTGTTTTCCATAAGCGCTGGAGGTCGGCTAAACAGCTGATAGACTAATTGTCAGCCGGCTACTTTTTCCACTTTTCATTTAAAAAAAGTTTACATTTGCTAGTCAGAAAAGTCTGTATAGCCTTCTCCCACTAGAATGAACAATATGCATCTTCTAGTTATACAGTATATTGATAGGATAGGCGCCTGTCAGTCACAAGGCAAGCGATGACAGAGAAACACTGCTGGTTTGTCAGTCTGTTGTTGGTCCTGCCTCTCAGTACCGGTGTTATTTTTGTGCACTGTGGTTGGCTACAGTCAATTTTATTTTCACAGAGGGAGCGCATGATGCTTTATTGACTCCTGGTGAGTGAATTTACACGCAACTAGCAATGAGTGGAAATCCACTTCATTATTGTTTTGTGGCACATTCATTTATTTTCTTTTGCGTGTTTCATAGGCCTACAGCCAACCACAGATTCGGGGTGCATAGGCTATTTACTGTTGCTTGTGTTGACTAGTTTATAAGAGGGGACGAACTGAATAAAGTCCATCTCCTAGAACCCTTTGCTATTCATAAATCATACAACGTAGTTATGTCTATAGTATCGTGTCGGGACAAGTAAATCAAAGACCATGTCGAGACTTGCCAGTGTCCGCTAAAGTGACTCGTCAGTGTAGACTAGTGATGGGTTGTTCGGCTCTTTTTGATCAGCACTTTTAGGTGAACGGAACCAGATTGCATCGGTGAGAGAGCCATTCATTTGGCACACTAATTTGAATAGCGGTAGGCTATTACTGCTTTTTGGTGACTATCTGCAGATAAATAATGAAAACATTAGATGAAGATGTTTAATCCTCACTGTAGGAACAATAGGTAGTGGAGAGAGAGCCTCATTCTGGTCCAAAATATGATACAAGAAAACAGATTGAAGGTTATAAAAGCTAATGGCATGAAACTTATATGGTATTTTAGATGTTGATATAGGCTTCTGATTTGATTAAAGTGTTGACAATGGAGTAGTCAACTGCTGCTTTCTGAGTAGTAAGGCCCATGTTTAACACCTGCTTCATTCTTCAAATCATACCTGTAGGTTTATTCTTGGGTACCTGACTTTTATATATTTTTTATTTATTTAACTAGACTTGGGGGTGCACAATCTGGCAGAGGTAACTAAATTACTGCAATTCTATATTGTTTCTCAACAGGGAATCCATGTTTACTTACCTTTTTTCTTAGGTCTTTGCCACAATAAATTAACTTGAAAGATAACACTACTATTTATAAATAGATTACTAATCTACTGCCTTCCGCCAAAGTCCCACCCACAGTGATTGATTGACAGGCCAAATTCTAAGGGATAGTTCAACCAAATGACATTGGTTTTCCTGTGTCCACAGACATCAGTGGCAATTCATATCTTGTAGTAACGCTGTAAAAATTACTTTAATCTCAAGATAAGACAGATTGAATGTTAAAAAAGGTTATTTTACTTAGAAAATAGTCCTGATCATATAGGTCTAAACGATATCCAAAACTAACACACTGAATTCATACATTTTCAGTAATTGTTATTGTAAAGCCTTTCTACTCAATACCACAACTAATTTTACCAATCTGTGAAGTAAAGTCGTTAAAGTATTCAGTAATTCACCTGTGTATTTCGGATGGAATCAAGGCATTAGAATGTACCAGCGGCCATCAAAATAGAGCACATTCTGCAACAACAACAAAAAACGAACCCCCCCAGCCCGGAACTCCCTGGCTGGCTCGTTTTCTTATTTGGCTGGCTACTCCATGTATTAACGGGAAACACCCTAACCATACCTCTGTCCCCTTGAAACAGAAATATGTGTCTAGATTTTGATTTGGGAAATACTTGCAGGGTTCTTCATGCACAGGGTATTTTGTGGCGGGCCACCCAGAGGTTTTATCACACCCACCACCTATGCCTCTTTTAGCCAGGAAAAACCCGGACTGGTGTAATGTGAAGGCATACTACAATTGGTACCCAAGGCTCTTACCTTTGGTAGCGTATGCCTCGGCGATCATGGAGAGACGGTAGACAGGGGCTCCCACCAGCGCCAGCTCGTCCAGGGTCACTTTGCCATACTGGTTGATGGCTTCACTGTAGTCTCCCTCCACGTAGGACAGCTTGGCCATTAACATGCTGGCCTCTTGCATGTAGTCCGGCTAGGCACGAAAGGAAAGAGACAGATAGTGTTGTTTTCTCCTGAACACAAAGATGTGTAGCTAAATGTACACGCTTCAGAGAAAAAGAGGGCATAGAAGCTGCACGAGGGAGTGAAGCAGCGTTATGAGGTTATGTAATTCAAAGGGGATTCTCTCAGTTTGGGAAGGCAGTGAGTGTAAAGCCAGATACTGATTAAACCAGTGTTACCGTTTGTAGTATTAGAATACTGTTATAAGTCTGGCAGTTCTGAGCAATTAACTGGAATTTCAGTTATTTTTCGTTTTTTAAACAACTAATTGACCGACATCAATTCCATTTTGGCCGTTTGTTTTCTGTGAGCTCAACGCGCACATTGCACAGTTTCTCTAGAGATAAATCAGATCCAGCTTGAACTGTGAGATGTGAGATGTAGTAGGGAGTTATAGTTTCCAACAGGCCAATATTATAGGTAATTTACTGAATAAAACCTGGTAATTAACTACAATGACAATCCATTATGCATCTCCTTGTCTGGTCTGTTTGTTTTACACCTGCTACGTTAGGTACGTGTGGGGCAGACACGGAGACGGAGAGAAGAATGCGCAATCGTGGATATAGAGCAGCTGTTGCTTCGCGAGGTATCTCTACCTGAAAATACATGATCTGAGTGATTGATAGTTGGTATTCAGCAGTCATAAATGTATGCCTTATTTACTTCGAAAAATTACTAAAAGATTGATTTTGTCAGGCAGCATAGACAGGAACTCTATAGACTTGGAATGAAATAATAAAGTTATCAAATAAAATATCTTATTCAAGTAATGCAAATAAATGATGGTTAATAAGTGATAAGCAGTAATGGGCAGTCACTACCATCATAGGGCTTTTAATAATTGTTTTATTCTGTGTTGTTAAAGCATTCAATCCAAATAATCGAAACCAAAATGGAAAACCGTGATTACTTTTTAATAATCAAACCGAAACAGACCTCAAAAAGCACTAATCGCTCAGCATGAAAGACTGCACTACACTGTTATAACACTGTTAGAAGACTGCACTACACTGTTAACACTGTTACAAGACTGAACTAGACTGTTATAACACTGTTACAAGACTGCACTACACTGTTAACACTGTTACAAGACTGAACTAGACTGTTATAACACTGTTACAAGACGGAACTAGAATGTTATAACACTATTACAAGACGGAACTAGACTGAAAAGTAGACAGATGATGTATACTAATATAATGGTCATAGGTGAAGTCTACTGTGTTACATCAGCTACCTTGAGGTTCCCTCGGTCCAGGGCAGCGGTCAGGTGCTTGTGGACCTCCACTAGCCTGGGTCTTGGGCCCCTGGGGCTGGCCCCCTGCTTGATGGGGTTCTCCTTGATGTACTGCTGGAGCTTGGCCTCCCCCAGCAGCAGCTCCCCCAGGTCATCTGAAACACACAGTTTAGACTACACCTCCAGTATGCTTCATGACATGTAACATTAGACTACCCTCCCAGTTCAACAGGGTCTTGTATTCAATAGGCACCAAATGTAAGGAAATGGACTGAAACCGGGAAGGACTACCTGACCTTGTCCAATAACATACGTGTTTTTGTTTTCCAGCGGATAAAGTTTGCAATTTTTTTCTATGATGTTCACTAATGAATATGACCTAGAACAAGCCACTGATTTTTTACCAACTAGGCTAACTACCAGAGTCATAGGTGGAATGACAACACACGTCATGTTCCAATAATATATCACAGTAAAGACAGATCAGATCAGTCAACCCTGACTAACATGCAGGTTCTCTAACAATCTGTACAATACTACAGCATCAGTATTCAGAAAGGTTGATGGGGGGGGCAAGCCATGACACCCACCATCTCAGATTGTTCTGAAATCTAATTTGATCTCTGAGAAATCAAGCTAATTGATTGCACCCAAACTGTCCCTTTTAATGTAAAGCTTCACATAATATTCAACAAATACAGTACCCAACATCTAATTTGGACCAAACTTATTCTTATCATTGAGTAAAATGGTCAAAAGCCACCTAAGGGATAGTGACTAAAATGTTGTGACAACCCTAATAAAATAATACAATTAAAAACCATTGCATGGCAGTAGCATGATTCTCAATAAGAAAACATCTCTAAATGTAGTGTGATTAATGACATTTACCATTAAACCCAGCCCAATACCATTATTTATATTATTTTGTTGTTGTAAAAACACCAGCAAATCAGCTCCAAGTGGTTTTAAATTTAGGAACTCTGTTCCAAAGCATTGCCACGCATAATACAGAGATATACTGTATGTGACTGTATACAAACATAAGCAATGTTTGAAATGATTAGGTTTTAGTCAAATATTCTGTTTGGTCTTCTTGCATTCAATTTGCAGTCTGAGTCTAGGTTCTGGCCCCTTAACCATCTGCTCCCAAAAAATATATAATTGTCCAGCAGCTGAAACTAGTTGATGATCCCTGCAATACAGTGTGTGTTTGGGACTTTCACTATTTGAAGACCATTAGAGACCATAACATTGAAACCATTAGAACTGCTATAGCCTAATGGTTTGCTTGTATGCAAGGAATGGTCTAACTTATCCAGACCTTTTTTTTAACAGAATAAACCACACACAGAGGGGTCGTTTCCTGGACACAAATTAAGCCTAAGAGAAGGACAAACTGAATTGCTTTCAGGGCGGACTGGCTTGAATTGTGAGGATGACCATACAATTTATTTTCATCATGAGCAAAAGCTATTGGTTTTCTACCCAAAGTTGCAAAGAAAATGTTGTGATCCATTTAATAAACACAAGAGACCAGTAAAATGGATGTGGTGGCAGTATCAACAGTGGCATCTAGTGGGCATAACGCAGTACTTTCACACTATGGTAAATAGTGGCTAATTTCTCTGAACAAGGGAAAAACACATCACTAGATTCACAGGGAATAAATTACAAAAAAATGAAGAAGCAATGCGACAAGCAGCATCTCCATACTACTTGTCAGACATAGAAAACGGAAACTGTATATAGGTTCTTCGGATATGATTGGCGTGGGGTGTGGGGGGGTCAGTGGGTGGCTTCTGATAATTTTATTGGATTCCTCATGTCTTAAGGGGAAAGGGGGGTGCCTAGTCAGTTGTACAACTGAATGCCTTCAATTGAAATGTGTCATCCGCATTTAACCCAACCCCTCTGAATCAGAGAGGTGCGGGGGGCTGCCTTAAATTGACATCCATGTCTTCGGCGCCAGGGGAACAGTGGGTTAACCGCATTGCTCAGGGGCAGAACGACAGATTTTTACCTTGTCAGCTCGGGGATTCAATCAAGCAACCTTTCGGTTACTGGCCCAACGCTCTAACCACTAGGCTACCTCATTATTAGGAGGAATTATCGGATGTTAGGTACTATACTTATTGAAGATTATATGAATCCTATATATTAAAATGGCCAATTTGGGGGCAATCAATTAGTTTCATTTCTTAGAGATCAAATTAATAATACAAAATAATATGTTTCAGGAATGCTAATCTTATCTGTTTCTAACTACAGAAACGACTTCAGAACAATCTGAGATGGTGGGTGTCGAAATCCTCTCGCTTGTCCTTTTTGAGGTGGAATGGCTCAGGGATAAGAGCGAAGAGAGAGCAATAGTAATGGCGTCTTTTTGTAGGCACTAACTTCGCCATGATTCGTTGGACAAAGTCTTTGGGGAAATTAATGGAGTTTTTGTATGGTTTTGGGATAAATGCCGAAAATAAGGTCTGTGTTGAACCCAGGTTTAGGAGATCTTACACGTTTTGTTCTACAAGATCATTTTCATCAGCAAGCCTCACTTTTTTTGTGAATTATGAAGCATTTACTGTATGTAATCAAATTTTAAAAAACTAAGCACATAAAGGCTTCATTATTCATGAATATCATGTTAACTGACTGATACCATAGCAAAGAACAAAACGTATAATATCTCCTAAGCCTGTGTTAACCTCAGACCTTATTTTTGCCGTTGATCCTAAAACCCTGTTCTTTTTCCATAGGAATGGCTGAACGAACCAGAAGTAACTAATTTCCGGTTATTAGGACTACAAGTTGGCGAGCTCTAAATAGGGAGGACCAAAACTGCTGGTTGGAACTGGGCAGGCTAACTCTCTCATTCTCCTTGATGCAAAAAGACAACTCACTACACATTGAGAAGCCTGGTGTGGTGCAATGTTTGTTAGACTAGAAGAAGATTATAGGCTTAGATTTGTACAAGATTAGTAGGATTAGTGTTATTCAACCCCTAAATGCCACGCTTTTTATAATTTTAAGGTGACTTGTAGGCTAATCCAGTATGTTACGAGTTTAACTGGCCCATTATGCATGACAGGAGAGTGTGACCCTCTGGTCTAACTGACATAGGTATGCCTGTCAGTTTACATCAACAAACATATATTAATTCCAAAATAAGATATTTCAAGGTGAAGTCAGCAATATGACATCATCATACCATCTCAGTGACTTCCTGCTTACAGGTTTTCCACTGGTTACCACAGCCACAAAGTACAAATGTCTATATCGTAAAATCTATGAAAACAGAAACGTGTTTTTAGTCGTCATTTAGGGTTAGGGTTATGCATAAGGTTAGCAGTGTGGTTAAGGTTAGGTTTCAAATTAGATTTTAAGAAGATACATTTTAGAAATAGGCAGGTTCATCACTTTGTGGCTGTGGTAACTAGTGACGACCAACAAACACCAACGGAACCCAAATCTGCCAAGACCGCAAATATTTCTCACCTCCTTGAGGGATACTCATTGCTCAAAGATTTCAATTTAGTTTTTTGTTGATTTCATTAAGTAGTTAGTCGCCCGATGTTATGATGATGTCATTGATATGGAGCCAGGAGTACAAGTAACGTTAGATTCTTAAACTATGTTTATGGAGTCTACCTTATGCAACTGGTAAGACTGCTAGTTAGCTCAGTAAAATATTTCAGAAAATTTTCCTGGGTGAGAACGTTCAACCAGTATGCATAGCGCCAGGAATACTCTCTGCCCAAGACAAGTTTAGCTAGGCACACGGTGGTAGCTATGCTGGCTAGCCCTGGCTTAAATTACAGAAAACTGTCAAAACAAGAAATAGGAAGTGAGCGCGCATGCACACTCAAATGAGCTTTGGCGTTTTCGCTAAATAGTTATAAACCATTACGGTTTTTCAAGATAATTATTTCGTTTTTACAGATGACCTAGAAATGGCTGGCTAGCTGGAACCGACTCGCAATGGAAATTGCATTCACGTTGACGTGGTTAAGAAAGCCCTTGGATTCTGCTCCCTGTCCAGGCCCCAAATCGCTGAATGAACCGCAGAGCAAAAGTAAATCACGAATCGTAGACATATTTCTTACCGTTTGATATTAGTTTGGCAGACAGCTGCCGTACAAGCTCTGGTATCTTGTCCCATTGCCCTTCCGAACGGCATCGTTCTATCTCGGTCTCGAGTCGTGATCCAGACTTTCTCGCTGTCATCTTCAGACTCCGGCGTTAGCAGAGACCAAAACACGACAGCCACGAATCATCAGCTGCGGTACGGGTTGGAATGGAAACAGCGACACCCCCGGTAGCTGTCACTCTCACATCTGTCAGATGTTGAACTGTCAATGGTTTTATTCAGGTTTTATTACCATTTTCAAAAACGCATGTAAGGACATATTCATAGCTATGTATTATATCACCATGTTTGTTTTGTTTAGCCAACGGTTCTAATGTTTACAATGTACAACCAGGCAGTAATGATGAAATACAAATACATTAATACCACACATTCATATTGATACTTTATCCCAAAAGGCTTTAGGACAAGAACAGACATGCTGAAATCTTGCTTTCAAACATATCCCTTCCAAGTCAGTTTTAAGAACAAAACAGTTCATTATTTTCACACCATTCACATTAGTGCCCTACAATACACATTTCAAATATTGAGCTTATTCTTGGCAGTAGAGTTTGGGCAAGTAAAAAAGCTTTCTAACCCAAGTCATATGAATAATAACACTTGGCTGTTTAGGTAGAAGAAACTGGCTGTGGTAGATGGTGATGGTATTGCTAGAATTTGTATCTATTGGAATCTCCAAACTACTCCAGCTACTACTCCAGCTCTCTATGGTTTAGGGGCATATCTTTAGTAAAACCTGCTCCATATAAAGGTTAAAACATGCAGGCCCACTTTATTTTGTACATTAAAATGATGCTCCAGAGCTTTTGTATAATTTGAGCCAGTAGTTTTAAAAGTAGTTCTCATGAACCAAACAGGTCCCTGAAAATTGTGCACCATTGTGTATTAAGTCATCCACATAAGATCCCGGACTACATCTTTAAGACGCATATTGGTTCTGCTCTCGGCAACACACAGCATCTGGAAGTGCAGTATGAGTGTCATTAAGATAGACGGCAAGAAACAAATGAATACTACATTGGAAGGTGTAAGACATTTAGCCAACTTAAAGATATAGACAGTCATTTCAGGTACCCTACTAGTAATATAATAATAGGTGATTAAAAAATACAAGAAGTAGAACTGGCAGAGACAGGTATGGCAAGAGAGAATAATGGATATTTGGCAAGGTTACAGTACATTGGAGGCTGATGTACTGTAACGTTCTATAGATCTAACAGTGTTGGTCCATTTATATTGTGCATTTATCCTATGGCTTTGAGCTACTGTTAAGGCAAACCTGTAGAAAATCAGAGTCTGGAAATTCATTTTCTCCATATCTGTTTTTATCTTGCCCACTAAAGATGGTATTGGAACATACAGTGAGCTCCGAAAGTATTGGAACAGTGACCATTTCTGTTGTTGTTTTGGCTCTGTACTCCAGCACTTTGGATTTTAAATTATACAATGACTATGAGGTTAAAGTGCAGACTTTCAGCTTTAATTTAGTTACGGATAGTCCTGAATGAATCGTGAATAATGATGAGAAATATCATAACCCCCCCCAAAGAAATGCTAACCTCCAGTTATTGTAATGGTGAGAGATTAGCATGTATATTTTTTCATCTAACATTCTCATCATTCACGACTATCCGTAATCATAGTAGAGTCAACATTAATGTAGAAGTGTTTATAAACATTAAATTATTATTTTCAATAAAAGTGACTCCAAAATGACACAATACAGGATTTACCATTGATTTCTGTTGGGCACAAAACTATCTGAAACATAACCAAAACAAACAGCAAATGCATCCAACAAGTTTGTAAAGTTCCAAGCTTGATGTAATCATTGCATGCTAGGAATATGGGACCAAATACAAACAATTTGACTACTTTAATACACAAGTGAATTTGTCCGAATACCTCACATCATTTGCTCACATTATATATAGACTTATTTTTCTACTGTATTATTGACTGTGTTTGTTTTACTCCATGTGTAACTCTGTGTTGTTGTATGTGTCGAACTGCTTTGCTTTATTTGGCCAGGTCGCAATTGTAAATGAGAACTTGTTCTCAACTTGCCTACCTGGTTAAATAAAGGTTAAATAAAAAAATGAAAAAGAAATGGGGGGATTATGTACAAAAAGTGCTGTAATTTCTAGACTGTTCACCTGATATGGATGAACATACCATCAAATTAAATCTGACAGTCAGCACCTCATTGTATAATGTTAAATCCAAAGTGATGGAGTACAGAGTCAAAACAACAACAAATGTATCACCGACCCAATACTTTTGGAGCTCACTCTAGTTATATTTACAGCTACAGACACACACGTGACATGATACAGTTCAGAGGACCCGAACCCATCTCATCAAATTAAACCCCGCCCCCCATAAAAGAGAGAATTTCATATAAATTGTCTTTTAAGTATAGATAACACTCCATTCAGACTTCCTTGTACTATAGAAAATACAAAACTGGGCAAAAGATGACACCGTGGGGGTCTTTGAAGAGCTCCTCTAAACTTTGCAGAGGGACTAGGAGTGGTGCAAGTTGACCTGTGGAATTAGGAGTGTTTGATGGTGTATTTTCCTTTCTGGAGCAGAGATATGAACAGTGTAGATTTGCTGCTGTCAAGTCGTTTAAACTACACCTCGTCGTGGTTATTATGACACTGTGGGCAGAGGGGGGAGGAGAGGATTAAAGGGATTTGGCAATTTATCTACTTGCCCATAGTCAGATGAATTCGTGGATACCATTTTTATGTCTCTGCGTGCAGTCTGAAGGAAGTTGTTAACTAGCGTTAGCGTAATTGCTAACTAGTGACTGGAAGTCTATAGTACCTGCTAGCATGCTAGTACATACCATACACTTTCAGTCATTGCACTAACACTAGTTAGCATTGTTTTGATGCAAACTGGTGAGAGCCCAAAAAGGTGACACTTTTTTGTTGTTGCACTGAAACATGCAAAAAAAAATCCTGCTAGGGGGAAATGCAGGTTTTAACTAATTAAACAACAAAGAATATGATCTACATGATCAGTCTCTGTGTGTAAAATAAAAAGTGGTTAATGTGAACCTAACTCACAGCTAAAAAATGTAAAGAAAGCAATCCAATGTTATTTGTTGCCTAGACTTTACTGGAAATGACACTCTTGAGAAGAAACAAGACACTAATATTGCAGTTAGCCATGACAGCATTTATAATAAAATGCTTGTGACCACACACATCTAAATTTTGCAATTGTGGAAAAAAGACCTTAAAGTAGAAATAGAATGACACAAACAGGCATTATATTTTTTCTCTATTATAATGGCACTATAGTAGACGTCGATCAAGTGCACAAGGCTACATGTGTGCAAAAATAACGTTCACTGAGTAAAACATTTTATAATCCCCCCTCACTCACACACAAGTGTAACTGTCAAATTCAACATAACAAAAGCAATATCTTTGGGCTACACTGCACATTATTACATTTACACTTTCTGCCTGTGGACATCTGTTCTACAATGTGCCAGCAGAGCATGATACCGTTTGTTGGCATAATTGATCTATTTCACGCGGAGAGTACACCCAGCATACCCCTTTTTATCCACTGTATTGAAAAAGTGATAAAGAGGTAAAGTGTGTGGTGTCCTTTCAACTCTATAGTGGCATCCAGCTTAAGCCAGGCCCAGCTCCAACTACAATACACTTGATCCCTGAATCCACTTGTTAAACAAGCAACGCCTCATTTTCACAGAATTCTCTCATTCTGAAAATGAACCACATACTGTAGAGGGGAAACATTAGTTAACAGATAGTGGTTAGTTCGTTAGCTAGTTAACATTTCACACAGATTGCCAGGGTCCAGTAAGCAACTAACGTGTTATAACTTGAGGAATGGCAAGGAGTCATATACCAGTTAATACTATAGCGAATTGGTTAGGTCACTAACATTAGCCAGTGAATTTTCAAAACTCAATAATTTGATCAGATAAGTTGGCTAATGTTGTTCAACATTTCTCTGGCTGGCTAACGGAGAATTCGATCCAGCTAAGTTAGCAAGATTCTTAACAATGCTAACAATACTTGTTCCACCACACTTTCTTCCTCACTTCAAATGTTCCAAATGCCAGTTGTTTTTCAGTTACAGCTTATGAAGTACGCTTCATCACCTTCTCACCTCCGTGGTCAGGCTTCTCACCTAACGTTACCTCTACATTATTGTTCAGGGGATGCGCTGCTGTAACTGGCAAGCTGCCTTTCCACTCTCCACTGTCTTTCCAGTGTGCGCGCTGATGCTGTAAGCAATTTGGTTGTCTCTTCTTCCTTCAGTCGCGTACTGCGCTGCATTCTGTTGTTATGTGAACGATTGGATGAGCCTTGGATACAGCCAGTATTGCTCCACACACGCATCACTCGTTCGCTTACTACAGCCAGTGGTGATCCAAAGCACCCTCTTCCCAAACTTTTCTCCTTGGATCTACACAAATCACATAGGTCACCTATTTTGGGTCCAAAACGGCAAATTTCGGCAAAAGGTAACTAGCTTGCATCCCTGGGACATGGGTAGATCTATGAAATGTGGACTTCCCAGCAGCAATGCTCACCTCCCAGTGCTGGAAAACAGCTTGGATTTCACAGTCGTACTTGTTTTTTACAGACTCTACACAGAGCCCCCAGTAGATCCCTGGGAAGGAAAATAATTTTACAGTGAGACATGTCAGTATACTGTTTATGAAATTTGCTTCATCAACTTTTGGATGACAACTAGGAAACCTTTATTTCTCTGGTGTTCAATGCCACAGCAATTTGTGAAATCAGTTTAAGGCTACATAAATAACGTGATCCAAAGATTAGCTTGCGACAGACTTACCAACCTTTGTTCTGATCTGCATGTTCTCCTGCAGATTTTCCAGCGGTCCAGGTACTCCGAAGCCTTGCCTACAATCAACTCCTGGAGTTTCGCATCCACCTGACTCAACCTCTCCTTGTACAACCTGAACAGAAACAACATCGGTTGCAATTGGTTAACCTTAGACACACTGATGGAATTTAGAATAATATTTCTAAGTTCAATGCCAATCAGTGACTTAATGGTCTTTCAGGTCTCCAAATTGTTTCTCCAGATTTGTCATTTCACCAAGGTACTCTATCCTTCTCCTTTCACAGTCCTCATCGTCCATCTCTACTATGCATGCATGATGTCCAATATACCAATGAAACACATTAGCTGCATTTATAACATCTGTAGCTATGCAAATCACTTGTAGCTTACAAACTAGGTTGGTAAAACAATTCTTACCCGAGCTATCCCCATCATCTGACACGGACGAGCTCAGTGTCATCCTCGTCTGAACTCCCCTCTTGTTCAGGATAATCGACTTCCATCTCCTCGTGCCGGTTACTCTCTTTCTTTTCTTGAGAATGTACCGGCATGTTGACTTCCTTGCGTGGATTTTTATCAGAATGGTTGTATCAATGCCAGATAAAATGTGGACTGTTGATAATTGGATATGGAGAAGGGCGAGCCGGTCAAGGATCGATTCGGACAAGGTGGTAAATTGTATGACAAGCGACAGCTTTATTTAAGAGTAAAGATATCTGGTACAAGCGTATACGGTCTCGTTCCTTCGGCTCATAGAGAACCTCCAGAAAAAGCCCAGATAACAGAGTGCATAGACATTTTATACAAAGATAGAAAGTAGGTTGAGTCTGGAAGTTCTTGTCCTCTGGTTGGTTCTGGACAGGTTGTTGTCTTCTCAGATTGGTCCTGATGAGCTGGGCGTCATCCTTCTGAGTCTTATAGCAAAAGTTCTTTGTTATCAAATGTTCAGCTAAACAGGAGATTTTGTGTGTGCGTAGTCAGCCCTCCGTCCTTGGGTATGTGTGTGTGTCTGCACCCTTTTCTTATCAGTGTTTATGAATGTTCTGTGTCAGCCATCTGTCTCTGGGTGTGTGAGAAACCCTGCTTAGAAAGAAGTTAGTTATAACAATGTAATAGCAATATGCTTGTGTTATTTTAAATGGTATTTATTACAGGACCTAATGGTTAACGTTAGCTAATTCAAAGCTTGAACTTACGTTACCTTTTAACTGGAAGTAGAGTAATTTTCTTCAAACGTGTTACTTCCAACAAAAGATGGGTAGCTACAAATCATTGTAAAAACGGTTAACTAGGTAACATTAGCTAGAGAATAAAACCGACAAAACAGAATCACCAAAAATGTACGTTAGCTAACGTTAATAAGATAATTAACACTAGCTAGCTTTCGAAAACCACACAGGAGTTCATCGGGTGACATTGATGTGGTAAAAAAATAAAAATATCAAATGTGTAGCATAAATAAAGATAAATAAGAAATAATATAGTTTTATGTCTGATTGAATAATATCGGTAAGTTTTGACAGGAACGCTAGCTAAACTTAGCAAGCAAGCTTCCAAGCTAAAAACAAACAATAAATGTGATCCACACTGGGGGTCGTCACTGACTAATTCTCACAGCCACAACGTTATAATTATGTCTATAGCCCGCCTATTTCTACAATGTATCTTCTTAAACCCTAACCTTAACCCCAACCTCAATACTAGCCTTATGCCTAACCCCAAATTAAGATCAACAATCTATTTTCTTGTTTTCATACATTTTTACGGTCGCTGTGGTTGACGTAGATTTCGATGCTAGGGAATTGTAGTTTCTTTAAAACTATTTCCCCCTAATGTAATCGACGTATATTGCGACGCTAGGGAATTGTAGTTTCTTTACAACGACTTCACCATTAAGTAATGGAACAAAAAGGGAGGAATCAAACTACACTCCGCAGGGTTTGACAAAGCAGCGCACCTCGTTAGACCATACAAATCAAATCAAGAAAAGTTTAGATGAGAAAATTGTCTCGAATTTTCAATTAATATGCTGATAATTCAAGCCTACGCGAAACCTGATGTAAGTACATATCTAGTTACACTACTTTCACTTTGATAAATTAGCTTTCAGATCATAGAACAGGGGAAAACAATGAGTTGCATGGCTTCAGTAATGTGCTGTTACCTGTCCAGTTCCAATCAAATCAGTGCATTTGGAGAAAGGGAGTCAGGGACCCTCTTCTAGCCACTCCCCCACGTCCTAATTACTGTTGCCTCCACTGTCAAGCTTTTGGCACTGCTTTGGTCACTCTTTCTCTCTCAAATTCAATATGCTTTAATGGCACGAATGACAAGGTCAATGTTGTCAAAGCGGAGTGATACACATACAAATATAAAAACAACATCAACAACTCTCTCTCTGAATTCAATTAAATTCAAGGGCTTTATTGGCATGGGAAACATATGTTAACATTGCCAAAGCAAGTGAAATATATAATAGATCTCTCTCTGAGACATAGATCTCTCTGCCTCTTGTTTGACAGAACACAGACAGAAGTCTGACAGATCAGCATGATAAACACTTGAAGAAAAAGCCATCGATTCACTTTTCCATATAATATGAAACTTTAGCGTTTTCATTGAGTGGTCTTTGAAATTACATTTACAGATTGCTTTCTTGGTTGGGCAACATTATGCCATTTATTATGTTCTGAATGTCATGTACAGTGTTTTAATGAATCAAACCAGCCACTACATTATTTCGCTACCCTATTACGTAGTTGAATTGCTCTGATTTCCATTACCTTGTTTTTCATATCTCAAACTCCGCCATGTTTTGAGATTTTGCGGAGAGGTGTGTTGGTTGGGTTACGGAGAGTGTAGCAACATTTTACATACGCTTTTTTTTCTGGAAAATGCACACCTCTCAACTAATTTTATCTATTTATATACATTTTATCGTCCATAAGACTGTTAGGTCGCAGTAACGTTACATCAAATGACAACGGTCCCACAGCTCACTTGTGGTTAGCTATCGTTTGAAGAAGATTAGAAGGGGCTTGCTCCCTACAAATTCTTTCGTCTTCTGCTTTCGGAATGTTTTCCAAAAAGCCTCATGGGGACGTCAAAAAATCTACACAGAAAGTGTTGGATCCAAAAAAAGATGTTCTGACACGTCTGAAACACTTGCGGATTGTTAGTGGTAAGTCGAAATGAGACATTTTGGTCGGCTAGCTAGCTAGGCTATACAGTAGCTTGATGCTACAGCTAAACCAAAGCTCCCGAAGCGAGCTCGCGACTTTTTCTGTTGATGCAGAGTACCTAACATGCCTTGGCTTGTTTCTACTCCATCATTGGACAGATTGTAAGCGTACAGTTGTAGCTAGCCATTATATAATATCATATTTTGTTGTATTGCAACGCTTGAAATGAATTTGCTGTGCTGAAATGTGTGGCAAACACTACAAGTTATGTCAAAGCAATATGGTTGCATACCGATTGTAATCAGTGGTTTAGGATGGTTCATATCTATTCTATTCTGCAAGGAAATCGAGATGTCATCCATGTTTTGATATACGTTAATCACATTTGTCAGCAGTTTTTGATTTCTGTTTTGCCTCTTGCCTTATTCTCTATTTGTGGACTAAAGATGGGACATACAGTGCCTTCAGAAATGATTAATACCCCTTGACTTATTCCACATTTTGTTACAGCCTGAATTCAAAATTGTTTAAATATATGTGTTTCTTAACCATCTACACACTACCCCATATTGTCAAAGTGAAAACATGTTTTTAGAAATGTTCAAACTTTCAATGGGATTCAAGTCTGGGTTTTGGCTCGGGCCACTCAAGGACTTATAAATTCTAGTTCTGAAGCCATTCCAGCGTTGCGTTGGCTGTAAGCTTGGGGTCATTGTCCTGTTGGAACTTCACTCTTTGCCCCAGTCTAAGGTTGTTTGCATTCTGAAGCAGGTTTTCATCGAGGATTTGCCTGCATTTGGTTCCATTCATTGTTCCCTCTATCCTTACCAGTCTCTCAGTCCCTGCTGTGGGAAAAGCATCCCCATAGGAAGCGCCAGTGTCTGTAAAAAAAAAAAGGTGGTCAGATGAAGCAGAGGCTAAACTACAGGACTGTTTTGCTAGCACAAACTGGAATATGTTCCGGTATTTTTCCAATGGCATTGAGGAGTACACCACATCAGTCACTGGCTTTATCAATAAGTGCATCGATGACGTCGTCCCCACAGTGACTACGTACATACCCCAAACAGAAGCCATGGATTACAGGCAACATTCGCACTGAGCTAAAAGGTAGTGCTGATGCTTTGAAGGAGAGGGACTCCAACCCAGAAGCTTATAAGAAATCCCGCTATGCCCTCCGACGAACCATCAAACAGGCAAAGCGTCAATACAGCAGACCTGCCAACATGCATGCATTTTGTGTACCAACTACGCAATTCTCTGTCTATGTACGCAGGTACGAGATCAGAGTTAAAAGTATGCAGAAATTAATAGGGCCTGATTCTTTTTCTTTTTTAAACACTTTTTTATAAAAAATACATCCACTGAGTAAATCTAACATCCTGATTCTCAAGCTGCAACACACAGACATTTACAGGGTTTGTGTCAAGATTTAATAGAGATTAATACATTACTATTTGATGTAGCTACCCAGTGTCAGCCCCTCTTGTTTGTTGTGATGCTGAGTTTGCTGACTGTCAGCTGTACGTTAACACATGGACAAGTCCCTTTTCGACTCTGTGTTGTTGTGGAAAGGTAAATACTAATTGTTTTAAGCTAACGTTAGCGAGCATAAGATGGACATTCATGGGGCTCTAAAGTGCCAACAGTTCACTTGCATTTGCTAGTGAAAGAAATTAAAGGCAAATACGAAAAATAACTGGTCGCATTTGTGCGAGTGTGATATACATTTAATTCTGCGTCCCATTAGTTGTATTTTCCATGTAACTTTACGAGGATCACGCAACCTGGTAGACTGTAACTGTAATTATGATCCATGTCACAAAAAGCATTACAAAAGTATAATCAAAAATGTATATAATAATCTTGGCATTAAATGGAGTTGGGAGTTTAGAAGACTGCGTGATGAAGAATGAGTGAGTGTCCGGTATTAGCTATAGAGGCAATGCTTCTAAAATGTCTTTGTACTAGATTTGAGATTTCATCAATTTCGATAATCTGAAATGATGTATGCGCTACAAAGAAATACAATAGACACTTACATAGGCTGAAACAGCGGACTCTTCTAGGGAACAGCGTAGCCTACTTAAGCTTTGCACGGCCAGGCACGACTCCAACACCATTGTGACGAGTTGCATCAATGCCTAGTATGGCAACTGCTCTGCCTCCGACCGCAAGGCACTACAGAGTGTAGTGCGTACGGCCCAGTACATCACCGGGGCTGAGCTTCCTGCCATCCAGGACCTCTATACCAGGCGGTGTCAGAGGAAGGCCTTAAAAATTGTCAAAGACTCCAGCCACCCTAGTCATAGACTGTTATCTCTTTTTTTTAGTATTTTCTTAACTGCATTGTTGCTTAAGGGCTTGTAAGTAGGCATTTCACTGTAAGGTCAACACCTGTTGTATTTGGCGCGTGTGACAAATAAAATTTGATTTGACCAAGAATCTTCTTGAATGGTTGCTCAGTTTGGTTTGACGGCCAGCTCTAGGCAGAGTCTGGGTAGTACATTTTTTTTAATCCAATTTCCCAATGATGCAGACCACTGTGCTCTTGGAAACTGTCAACACTCAAATTGTTTTATACCCTTCCCCGGATATATGCCTCATCACCGTTCTATCTCGGATATGGACTGGTCCTATGGACTGGTCCTTGACTTCATGGTATAGTTTCTGCTCTGACATGCACTGTCAACTGTGGGATCTTATATAGACAGGTGTGTTTCTTTCTATACGGAACAAAAATATGAATGCAACAGTCAACAATTTCAAAGATTCCTCCCCTCCTCAGACCAAGGTGGAGGACCTGAGCTGGTGTGCTTACATGTGGTCTGTGGTTGTTATGCTCGTTGGACATTCTGCCAAATTCTCTACAATGACAATCAAGGCTGCTTATGGTAAAGATGGATGGTTAGCATAATAAATGACTAGCTAGACATCTTACGACTTTGTGTGTTCATAAATTCAATCTGGAGTGCCAGTGTGCTCAGAGTGTGCTCTGGGTGTTTGTAAATTCAGAGAGTTGTCAGGTTGTCCCTTCATAAGTTCAGACCGTTCAGAGTGAGCACTGCTCGTTCTGGACAAGGAGGAGGGTTGAGCTGAGCATTCTGACCCCACAACGGCAGTCAAACATCCAAGCTAACTTGCTAAAGTTGGCTAGCTTGCAAGCTACTTCCAGACACAAATGAGAGAACACCTCTCTCTGACCATTTTACTTGGCCTAGCAGAGCTGGTTAGGCTGTTTTCATGTTATCTAGAGCGTTGGTGACTGCTGCACGGAAATAGTTTCCACTGCTTGTATACTTTGTATTTTGGCAAACGTAGTATGAAATCTGGGAACTTTTTGCATACTAACTATATCCATAATATGACCTGTAAGCATACTCATACTACATAGTGCTGTTAAAATGCATTTACTTGAACATTGCAGATCAAAAGTTTGGTTTAGCATATGACGGCACCAACAGCACAATCATAGGTTTTTGTTTGGCATGCATTTTAAGGCGGAAAGTCTGAAGCTGTGTTCGTATACTCATGCTAACATACTGTGTACTACATACTTAATGAGTGTATATACTATATACTATTAGTTCATTTTAGTATACTGTAAACAAACAGTATCCTTTCAGTTGAGGGTACTAGCTCATCGTCGGTCTACCTGAAGTTGATGCTGTTGCTATGCATCCTCTTGCTAGCTAGTTAAATCAAATTCTATGTCACATGTGCTGAACACAACAGGTGTAAACCTTACAATGTTTACTTACAAGCCGTTAACCAACAATGCAGTTAAGAAAATACCCCCCAAAAAGTAAGATTTAAGAATGACAAATAATTAAAGAGCAGCAGTAAAATAACAATAGCAGGGCTATATACAGGGGGTACCGGTACAGAGTCAATGTGCGGGGGCACCGGTTTCGAGGTAATATGGACACGTAGGTAAAGATATTAAAGTGATTATGCATAGATAATAATGGAGAGTAGCAGCAGCGTAGAAGGGGGGGGTGGCAATGCATATAGTCCGGGTAGCCATTTGATTAGATGTTCAGGAGTCTTATGGCTTGGGGGTAGAAGCTGTTTAGAAGCTTCTTGGACCTAGATTTGGTGCTCCCGCGCGGTAGCAGAGAACAGTCTATGACTAGGGTGGCTGCAGTCTTTGACAATTTTTATGGCCTTCCTCTGACACCGCTTGGTATAGAGGTCCTGGATGGCAGGAAGCTCGGCCCCAGTGATGTACTGGGCCGTACGTACTACCCTCTGTAGTGCCTTGCGGTCGGAAGGCGAGCAGTTGCCATACCAGGCAATGATGCAACCCGTCAGGATCCTCTCGATGGTGCAGCTGGAAAACCTTTTTGAGGATCTGAGGGCCCATACCATATCTCTTCAATCTCCTGAGGGGGAATACGTCTTGTCGTGCCATCTTCACGTCTGTCTTGGTGCGCTTACACCATGTTAGTTTGTCTGTGATGTGGAAACCAAGGAACTTGAAGCTCTCAACCTGCCCCACTGCAGCCCCGTTGGTGGGAATGGGGGGCGTGCTCGGTTCTCCTTTTCCTGTAGTCCACAATCATCTCCTTTGTCTTGATCACGTTGAGGGAGAGGTTGTTGTCCATGCACCACACGGTCTGGTCTCTGACCTCCCTATAGGCGATCTCATCATTGTTGGTGATCAGGCCACTGTTGTCATCAGCAAACTTAATGATGGTGTTGGAGTCGTGCCTGGCCGTGCAGAGTGAACATGGAGTACAGGAAGGGACTGAGCATGCACCCCTTAGGGGGCCCCCGTGTTAAGGGTCAGCGTAGTGGATGTGTTGTTACCTACCCTTACCACCTGGGGGCGGCCCATCAGGAAGTCCAGGATCCAGTTGCAGAGGGAGGTGTTTAGTCCCAGGGTCCTTAGCTTAGTGATGAGCTTTGAGGGAACTATGGTGTTGAACGCTGAGCTGTAGTCTGAATAGCATTCTCACTTAAGTGTTCCTTTTGTCCAGGTGGGAAAGGGCAGTGTGGAGTGCGATAGAGATTGCGTCTTCTGCGGATCTGTTGGGGCGGTATGCAAATTGGAGTGGGTCTAGGGTTTCTGGGATAATGGTGTTGTGAGCCATGACCAGCCTTTCAAAGCACTTCATGGTTACACATGTGAGTGCTATGGGTCGGTAGTCATTTAGGCAGGTTACCTTAGTGTTCTTGGGCACAGGCACTATGGTCGTCTGCATTAAACATGTTGGTATTACGGACTCAGACAGGGAGAGGTTGAAAATGTCAGTGAAGACACTTGCCAGTTGGTCAGCGCATGCTCGGAGTTCACGTCCTGGTAATCCGTCGCCCTGCGGCCTTGTGAATGTTGACCTGTTTAAAGGTCTTACTCACATCGACTGCAGAGAGCGTGATCACACAGTTGTCCAGAACAGCTGATGCTCTCATGCATGTTTCAGTGTTACTTGCCTCAAAGCGAGCATATAAGTTATTTAGCTTGTCTGGTAGGCTTGTGTCACTGGGCAGCTCTCGGCTGTGCTTCCCTTTGTAGTCTGCAATAGTTTGCAAGCCCTGCCACATCCGACAAGCATCGGAGCCAGTGTAGTACGATTCGATCTTAGTCCTGTATAGACACTTTTCCTGGTTGATGGTTCGTCGGCAGCTCTGCCCTTTAGCTCAGTGTGAATGTTGCCTGTAATCAATGGCTTCTGGTATGGGTATGTACGTACAGTCACTGTGGGGACGACGTCATCGATGCACTTATTGATGAAGCCAATGACTGATGTGGTGTACTCCTCAATGCCATCAGAAGAATCCCGGAACATATTCCAGTCTGTGCTAGCAAAACAGTCCTGTGGTTTAGCATCTGTTTCATCTGACCACTTTTTTTTATAGACCGAGTCACTGGTGCTTCCTGCTTTAATTTTTGCTTGTAAGCAGGAATCAGAAGAGACACAATGAGAACACTCTGATCATGTTACTCGCCCTAGCAGAGCTGGTTAAGCAGTTTTCATGTTATCCAGAGCGTTGATGACTGTAACTGTGCTGCTGGCAACAATTGAATTACAAATTCTTTTGGCGAAGTTTACTGACACCAGCCATATTCAACGAGTGAATTTACGAAAGCACCCGAATGTCCATTGAGAACGCACAACGACTATACCATTTAGCTAAGCTAAGAATGATGGGAATAATCAAGTCAATAAACGTTAAGTAGTTAGTTAGCCTGTAGTTAATATACTGGCAAGTTTGATGTATAAGTAGCCAACTAACCTTACCGTTAGGTAGCTAGCTAACAAACGGTACATACTGCTATAATGATATGTTATGTGGTTCGTAAAGACAGCGTAGCTAACAAATTTTAAGCCAACATAACGTGTAAGGTAACTTTATTTTAGAAGTCATTACATTACTCAATATTTTCTTAACATTTGTCATAATTACTTAAAGCAATGAATTTGTATCCACTCTCGTTGTACTTCGGCTGCATATTTTCCGCCAATTTCTTCAAATCGAAAAACAATGTGAAGCCTACGCGTATACGTCATATTTTGACGAATTTAGTATGACATCCAGGAACTTTTGACATACTATGATCAATAAGCATACTATGTACTCAATTCACGTCACAAATAGTACAGTTAGTGCGGTTAGTATGAGTATTGAAACACAGCTCAAGTCCCAGAATCACTCTTATCATGGAATTGCAATACTATATTCTCAAAGGGTCCTGAGTTTAAAGCCACAGCCCCCCTTGTTGCACGGTCTGTTCCAAGGCTTTTTTTTAAATGCTCTTGAGTGGAAATGGAGTAGATGGTTGAATGATGTTGGTTTTGCAGTAGCTCTGAAAAAGATGAAAGCTTCATGGCATTGTGACTTGTGAGTGAAACATTGCAGTTCCATCTCATGAACCCATTTCCTCTATTGTGTTCAATGCCGTTACCGGGTTTCCTGTTTCCATTGTCCCCCAGTACAGCAACTACTGTGGGAGCACAGACTGTCATCGTGTCACTGTGCTGGTGTGCCAATAGCAGAGGTTGGAGAGGCGTGTGTGCTGCTGAGAAACAACAGCCACATGCTGTGTAATAATGTAATGTTTTAAATGATATGTTAGGCCTAGCGTTTCATCTTATTTGTTGTTGATGAATTAAGAAAACATTGTGTAGGTTAATTCATGTAAAACTATAGGCTAATATCACAACTGTAGTATCTAGCAAAAATACATTAATTGTGACAGTCTAAAGACATGACTTGAGTGCTGTGCTTTAGCTAGGTAACTGTAAATGCAGATTTTATTTCAAAAGTAGAGGTATTGTTCCCTGGTTTTTAGTGCTGCACACAGTGTACACCTACAGTGGCTTCAGTTTGCCCAAGGAGGAGGGAGTAGGCTAGGAACTGCACTCTGTGGAAAGTGGGATGGGTGTGCCCTGACACGCACACTATCCATGGGGAATTTCAGGCCCAGATAAGAATCACGCAAACATGTTGAGGATATAGGCTCGGCCTAATAGAGAGAAGTGTGGCTACCTGACCGTAATGGCAGCTGAGCAACAGAGGACAAGCTTCAGGCATGACGCCACACATGATGTGTAACCTATGTCAGTGTTTCCCGTAGCTTAATCCACATCCAGGGCTTCTTTAAAGTAACTGTCCAGTGTTTCCTGATTTCTATGAAATATGAACCTACAATAAATAACAATGTGAGTGAAATAGTTTTCTTCCAAAATATTGCAATTAACTATGTTTAAAAAGTAGCTTTTCTGTGTTGGAATGGTGTGGGTGTACCCCAACAATAGAATGGTGTGGGTGTATATCGGTCATTGAAAACATTTGTGCAAGTGGACTGCTCAGAGGATGACATCATCCTTTTAGGAAATAGCAAGCTTTTTTAGAATATCTCTGTTTGAGATATAAATTTGAGGTGGGGAACTTGAAGTGTTTTTTTTGTTCTCGAATTCATGCTTTGGCCACATGCGTATGGGATGAGTCAACAACATCCGGGTATGCATTAACAGAATATAAACTTTTTTAAAGTGAGATTTTCACAGAACAGTTTCTTTAACCAAAATCTTCAATTGAAAGAAACTAATAGAGGTGGGGGGTCTAGTTATCAAATGGCGATAATTTCAAGCAGCAGTAGGCTAAACATTATGGCAACTGGCAAGTGGTAGCCTAACTCAGAAAAACATCTGCCTGTCTGTGTCTTTGGGAATGAGGAGTTGATAATGTCAAGTCAACGCCCTGTCCTTTATTGCCTTTTATTTACAGTCAGATGCTGTTTAATTCTATTAGCCTATCAGAGAGCAGCTCTAGACAACAGTGGACATCACGCTACCAAAATGAGGCTATAACATACAATCCAATGAGCTCAAGATTATTATTATTAGGATATCTTGAAGTTAGCTATTTCATAAAATATGTAACTACCATAATCTGTGTACCAAATGTTGCCCTATTCCTATACAGTGCAGAACCATATGGGCTTTGGTCAAAAGTAGTTCACTGTATAGGCAATAGGGGGGCATTTGGGTGCAGCCATAGTGTTGTCGGAGCCAGGCACTGGTCTGAATGCATCATTTAGGTTTGAATGGTACTAGTACTACCACCATGTCAAAAGAACAAATCCAGACAGACAATGTGTATATATTATATTATATATATAGTATATTTGTGTGCTATAGACAGAGGCTTAGTATAGCTTAGTGCTGCTGACTACATTCTTCATGTAAACATGACCAGGGAGAGAGAAAGAGAGAGAGGGCCATTAGTCTCTCCTAAGTGTTCTTACCCGCCTGACGCTGCTCTCTTCCACAAACTGTGTGCTTCCCAAATGGCACACTATTCCCTATTGTGCACTACTTTTGACCAGAATTCTAGGTCAGAAGTTATGAATAGGGTGCCATTTTAGATGCAGGCACTAGCCTATCTGATAAGGAGACTTTTCTCTTCCGTGTGTTCTATTTTGGAGGTGGAATAGTGGTTCTGCCTGTTGCTATCTCTGCAGAGAAAGTCAACAAGAACATGTCCCCTTCCCTTCCCCAAGCTAGGCTATTGTTCAGGACGGAACAGTTCTGGCACACAACTGGGCCAGCTGAGGAAGCTGGATTTTGAGAGCGGGGTTCCGTTTTAAATCAAACCAAATGTATTTAAATAGCCCTTCTTACATCAGCTGATATATCAAAGTGCTGTACAGAAACCCAGCCTAAAACCCCAAATAGCAAGCAATCCAGGTGTAGAAGCACGGTGGCTAGGAAAAACTCCCTAGAAAGGCTGAAACCTAGAGGAACCAGGCTATGAGGGGTGGCCAGCCCTCTTCTGGCTGTGCTGGGTGGAGATTTTAACAGAACATGGGCAAGATGTTCAAATGTTCATAAATGACCAGCATGGTCAAATAATAGTAATCACAGTGAACAGGTCAGGGTTCCATAGCCGCAGGCAGAACAGTTGAAACAGGAGCAGCAGCACGGCCAGGTGGACTGGGGACAACAAGGAGTCATCGTGCCAGGTAGTCCTGAGGCATGGTCCTAGGGCTCAGGTCCTCCGAAAGAGAGAATTAGAGAGAGCGTACTTAAATTTACACAGGATACCGGATAAGACAGGAGAAATACTCCAGATATAACAGACTGACCCTAGCCCCCTGACACAAACTACACACCACTAGAGGGATATCTCAACCACCAACTTACCATCCTGAGACAAGGCCGAGTATAGCCCACAAAGATCTCCGCCACGGCACAACCCTAGGGGGGCGCCAACCCAGACAGGAAGACCACGTCAGTGACTCAACCCACTCAAGTGACGCACCCCTCCTAGGGACGGCATGAAAGAGCACCAGTAAGCCAGTGACTCAGCCCCTGTAATAGGGTTAGAAGCAGAGAATCCCAGTGGGGAGAGGGGAACCGGCCAGGCAGAGACGGCAAGGGCGGTTCGTTGCTCCAGTCCCTTTCCGTTCATATTCACACTCCTGGGCCAGACTACACTCAATCATAGGACCAACTGAAGAGATGAGTCTTCAATAAAGACTTACAGGTTGAGACCGAGTCTGTGTCTCTCACATGGGTAGGCAGAACATTCCATAAAATTGGAGCTCCATAGGAGAAAGCCCTGCCTCCAGCTGTTTCCTTAGAAATTCTAGGGACAATTAGGAGGCCTGCGTCTTGTGACCGTAGCGTACGTGTAGGTATGTACGGCAGGACCAAATCAGAAAGACAGGTAGGAGCAAGCCCATGTAATGCTTTATAGGATAGCAGTAAAACCTTGAAATCAGCCGTTGTCTTAACAGGAAGCCAGTGTAGGGAGGCTAGCACGAGTAATATGATCAAATTTTTGGGTTCTAGTCAGGATTCTAGCAGCCGTATTTAGCACTAACTGAAGTTTATTTAGTGCTTTATCCGGGTAGCCGAAAAGTACAGCATTGCAGTAGTCTAACCTAGAAGTAACAAAAGCATGGATTAATTTTTTTGCATAATTTTTGGACAGAAAGTTTCAGATTTTTGCAATGTTACGTAGATGGAAAAAAGCTGTCCTTGAAACAGTCTTGATATGTTCGTCAAAAGAGAGATCAGGGTCCAGAGTAACGCAGAGGTCTTTCACAGTTTTATTTGAAACGGCTGTACAACCATCAATATTAATTGTCAGATTCAACAGAAGATCTCTTTGTTTCTTGGGACCTAGAACAAGCATCTCTGTTTTGTCCGAGTTTAAAAGTAGAAAGTTTGCAGCCCTCCACTTCCTTATGTCTGAAACACAGGCTTTCAGCGAGGGCAATTTTGGGGCTTCACCATGTTTCATTGAAATGTACAGCTGTGTGTCATCCGCATAGCAGTGAAAGTTAACATTATGTTTTCGAATGACATCCCCAAGCGGTAAAATATATTTCACAGAGACAAACTGATATCTTTCTGACAGATAAGGTCTAAACCAGGCCAGAACTTGTCCGTGTAGACCAATTTGAGTTTCCAATCTATCCAAAAGAATGTGGTGATCGATGGTATCAAAAGCAGCACTAAGGTCTGAGAGCACGGGGACAGATGCAGTGCCTCGGTCTGACGCCATTAAAAGTTAATGACCACCTTCACAAGTGCAGTCTCAGTGCTATGATGGGGTCTAAAACCAGACTGAAGCATTTCGTATACATTGTTTGTCTTCAGGAAGGCGTTGCTGCACAACAGCTTTTTCAAAAAATGTTGAGAGGAGTGGGAGATTCGATATAGGCCGATAGTTTTTTTATATTTTCTGGGTCAAGGTTTGGCTTTTTCAAGAAAGGCTTTATTACTGCCACTTTTAGTGAGTTTGGTACACATCCGGTGGATAGTGAGCCTTAATCATGTTCAACATAGGAGGGCCAAGCACAGGAAGAAGCTCTTTCAGTAGTTTATTTGGAATAGGGTACAGTATGCAGCTTGAAGGTTTAGAGGCCATGATTATTTTCATCATTCTGTCAAGAGATATAGTACTAAAAAACTTCAGTGTCTCCCTTGATCCTACGTCCTGGCAGAGTAGTGCAGACTCAGGACAACTGAGCGTTGGAGGAATACGCAGATTTAAAGAGGAGTCTGTAATTTGCTTTCTGATGATCTTTTCCTCAAAGAAGGTAATGAATTTATTACTGCTGAAGTTAAAGCCATCTTCTCTTGGGGAATGCTGCTTTTTAGTTAGCTTTGTGACAGTATCAAAAATACATTTTGGATTGTTCTTATTTTCCCCAATTAAGTTGGAAAAATAGGATGATCGAGCAGCAGTGAGGGCTCTTCGATACTGCACGGTACTGTCTTCCCAAGCTAGTCGGAAGACTTCCAGTTTGGTGTGACGCCATTTCCGTTCCAATTTTCTGGAAGCTTTCTTCAGAGCTCGGGTATTTTCTGTATACCAGGGAGCTAGTTTCATATGACAAATGTTTTTAGTTTTTAGGGGTGCAACTGCATCTAGGCTATTGCGCAAGTTTAAATTGAGTTCCTCAGTTAGGTGGTTAACTGATTTTTGTCCTCTGACGTCCTTGGGTAGGCAGAGGGAGTCTGGAAGGGCATCAAGGACATTTTGGGTTGTCTGAGAATTTATAGCTTGACTTTTGATACTCCTTGGTTGGGGTCTGAGCAGATTATTTGTTGCGATTGCAAAAGTAATAAAATGGTGGTCCAATAGTCCAGGATTATGAGGAAAAACATTAAGATTCACAACATTTATTCCATGGGACAAAACCAGGTCCAGAGTAGGACTGTGGCAGTGAGTAGGTCCGGAGACATGTTGGACAAAACTAGAGGTTGACCGATTTATGAGTTTTCAACGCCGATACCAATTATTGGAGGTGCAAAAAAGCTGATGCCGATTTTTTTTTTTTTTTTTTTAATAATAATAAAAAATAAAACCATTTTTTTATTTGTAATAATGCCAATTACAACAATACTGAATGCACTTATTTTAACTTAATATAATACATCAATAAAATCAATTTAGCCTCAAATAAATAATGAAACATGTTCAATTTGGTTTAAATAATGCAAAAACAAAGTGTTGGAGAAGAAAGTAAAAGTGCAATATGTGCCATGTAAGAAAGCTAACGTTTAAGTTCCTTGCTCAGAACATGAGAACATATGAAAGCTGGTGGTTCCTTTTAACATGAGTCTTCAATATTCCCAGGTAAGAAGTTTTAGGTTGTAGTTATTATAGGACTATTTCTCTCTATACGATTTGTATTTCATATACCTTTGACTATTGGATGTTCTTAAAGCCAGTGTAACAGTATAGCTTCCATCCCTCTCCTCGCCGCTACTTGGGCTCGAACCAGGAACACGTCGCCAACAGCCACCCAGCGTTACCCATGCAGAGCAAGGGGAACAACTACTCCAAGTCTCAGAGCGAGTGATGTCACTGATTGAAACGCTATTAGCGCGCACCCCGCTAACTAGCTAGCCATTTCACATCGGTTACACCAGCCTAGTCTCGGGAGTTGATAGGCTTGAAGTCATAAACAGCACAATGTTTGAAGCATTGCGAAGAGCTGCTGGCAAAACGCACGAAAGTGCTGTTTGAATGAATGCTTATGAGCCTGCTGGTGCCTACCATCGCTCAGTCAGACTGCTCTATCAAATCACAGACTTAATTATAACATAACACACAGAAATACGAGCCTTAGGTCATTAATATGGTCGAATCCGGAAACTATCATCTCGAAAACAAAACATTTATTCTTTCAGTGAAATACGGAACCGTCTGTATTTTATCTAACGGGTGGCATCCATAAGTCTAAATATTCCTGTTACATTGCACAACCTTCAATGTTATGTCATAATTGCGTAAAATTCTGGCAAATTAGTTCGCAATGAGCCAGGCGGCCCAAACTGTTGCATATACCCTGACTCTGCGTGCAATGAACGCAAGAGAAGTGACACAATTTCACCTGGTTAATATTGCCTGCTAACCTGGATTTCTTTTAGCTAAATATGCAGGTTTAAAAATATATACTTCTGTGTATTGATTTTAAGAAAGGCATTGATGTTTATGGTTAGGTACACGTTGGCGCAACGACAGTCCTTTTTCGCGAATGCGCACTGCATCGATATGCAACGCAGGACACGCTAGATAAACTAGTAATATCATCAACCATGTGTAGTTATAACTTGTAATTATGATTGATTGATTGTTTTTTATAAGATAAGTTTAATGCTAGCTAGCAACTTACCTTGGCTTCTTACTGCATTCACGTAAAAGGTGGGCTTCTCGTGAAGCAGGTGGTTAGAGCGTTGGACTAGTTAACCCTAAGGTTGCAAGATTGAATCCCTGAGCTGATAAGGTAAAAATCTGTCGTTCTGCCCCTGAACAAGGCAGTTAACCCACCGTTCCTAGGCCGTCATTGAAAATAAGAATGTGTTCTTAACTGACTTGCCTAGTTAAATAAAGGTCTAAAAAAATCGGCAAAATCGGCATCCAAAATTACCGATTTCCGATTGTTGTGAAAACTTGAAATCGGCCCTAATTAATCGGCCATTCCGATTAATCGGTCGACCTCTAGACAAAACCCACTGAGTCGATGATGGCTCTGAAAGCCTTTTGGAGTGGGTCTGTGGACTTTTCCATGTGAATATTAGTCACCAAAAATTAGAATATTATCTGCTATGACTACAAAGTCCGATAGGAACTCAGTGAGGAACGCTGTATATGGCCCAGGAGGCCTGTAAACAGTAGCTAATAAAAGTGATTGAGTAGGCTGCATAGATTTCATGACTAGAAGCTCAAAAGACAAACAGCGTCTTTTTTTGTAAATTTGAAATTTGCTATTGTAAATGTTAGCAACACCTCCGCCTTTGCGGGATGCGCGGGGGATATGGTCACTAGTGTAACCAGGAGGTGAGGCCTCATTTAACACAGTAAATTCATCAGGCTTAAGCCATGTTTCAGTCAGGCCAATCACATCAAGATTATGATCAGTGATTAGTTCATTGACTATAACTGCCTTGGAAGTGAGGCATCTGACATTAAGTAGCCCTATTTTGAGATGTGAGGTTTTAGAATTCTTTGTGTGTGCGTGCGTCTGTGTGAACTTCAATTTGGTAGATGGGTAATATTCCTATTGACAAGAATACTTTCTGACAAGTGTAGCTCATCAGCCAGGTCATGTCAAAATTAGTTACCAGTGTCACCTTTGGGCCAAGATGTTTTTTTCTTCATGTTGGATATGTCTCAGCCATTCTTTGTCCTGCACCCGTCTCAAGCTGGACCTCCGTCTGTCTGGCTTTTCTCTGAAGGAACGGAAGGCTTATGACCCAGAGGAAGCGACAGCAGGCTGGTAATGGGATGCGCGGAGAGGTGTTGCAGGGATAGAAATGGACTGTCATAGAGAGTGGCGTTGGGGTTAGGTTGTTTAGGAGAGGTGTCTGAGCTTTGTGCAGTGTTACTATAATGGTAGCCTACACATATTAATCAAATCAAATCAGTTTATTTGTCATGTGCGCCGAATACAACAGGTGTAGACCTTACAGTGAAATGCTTACTTACAGGCTCTAACCAATAGTGCGGAAAAAAAAAAGGTATGTGTGTGTAGGGAAGTAAAGAAATAAAACAGCAGTAAAAATACATTTGAAAATAAGAGTAGCAAGGCTATATACAGACACCGGTTAGTCAGGCTTATTGAGGTAGTTGGTACATGTAGGTATGGTTAAAGAGACTATGCATATATGATGAACAGAGAGTAGCAGTAGCGTAAAAGGAGGGGTTGGCGGGAGGTGGGACACAATGTACATAGCCCAGTTAGCCAATGTGCGGGAGCACTGGTTGGTTGGGCCAATTGAAGTAGTATGTACATGGATGTATGGTTAAAGTGACTATGCATATAAGATAAACAGAGAGTAGCAGCAGTGTAAAAGAGGGGTTGGGGGGGGCCACACAATGTAAATAGTCCGGGTAACCATTGGTTACCTTTTCAGAAGTCTTATGGCTTGGGGGCAAAAACAGTTGAGAAGCCTTTTTGTCCTAGACTTGGCACTCCGGTACCGCTTGCCATGCGGTAGTAGAGAGAACAGTCTATGACTGGGGTCTTTGACAATTTTTAGGGCCTTCCTCTGACACCGCCTGGTGTAGAGGTCCTGGATGGCAGGCAGCTTTGCCCCAGTGATGTATTGGGCCGTACGCACTACCCTCTGAAGTGCCTTGCGGTCAGAGGCCGAGCAATTGCCGTACCAGGCAGTGATGCAACTGGTCAGGATGCTCTCGATGTTGCAGCTGTAGAAACTTTTGAGGATCTCAGGACCCATGCCAAATCTTTTTTTTTTTGTTTCCTGAGGGGGAATAGGCTTTGTCTTGCCCTCTTCACGACTGTCTTGGTGTGTAACTTGTTCAGTTCAGAGTAGAGATCGACCGATTTAATCGTAATGGCCGATTTAATTAGGGCCGATTTCAAGTTTTCATAACAATCGGAAATCGGTATTTTTGGGCGCCGATTTGCCGTTTTTTAAATTGTATTTATTTATTAATTTTTATTTTTATTTTTAACACCTTTATTTTATCTTTATTTAACTAGGCAAGTCAGTTAAGAACATTTTCACCTTGTCAGCTCGGGGGATCCAATCTTGCAACCTTACAGTTAACTAGTCCAACGCAATAACGACCTGCCTCTCTCATTGCACTCCACAAGGAGACTGCCTGTTACGCGAATGCAGTAAGCCAAGGTAAGTTGCTAGCTAGCATTAAACTTATCTTATAAAAAACAATCAATCATAACCACTAGTTAACTACACATGGTTGATGATATTACTAGATATTATCTAGCGTGTCCTGCGTTGCATATAATCTGACTGAGCATACAAGTATCTCAGTATCTGACTGAGCGGTGGTAGGCAGAAGCAGGCGCGTAAACATTCATTCAAACAGCACTTTCGTGCGTTTTGCCAGCAGCTCTTCGTTGTGCGTCAAGCATTGCGCTGTTTATGACTTCAAGCCTATCAACTCCCGAGATGAGACTGGTGTAACTGAAGTCAAATGGCTAGCTAGTTAGCGCGTGCTAATAGCGTTTCAAACGTCACTCGCTCTGAGCCTTCTAGTAGTTGTTCCCCATGGATAACGCTGCTTCGATGGTGGCTGTTGTCGTTGTGTTGCTGGTTTGAGCCCAGGTAGGGGCGAGGAGAGGGACGGAAGCTATACTGTTACACTTGCAATACTAAAGTGCCTATAAGAACATCCAATAGTCAAAGGTTAATGAAATACAAATGGTATAGAGGGAAATAGTCCAATAATTCCTATAATAACTACAACCTAAAACTTCTTACCTGGGAATATTGAAGACTCGTGTTAAAAGGAACCACCAGCTTTCATATGTTCTCATGTTCTGAGCAAGGAACTGAAACGTTAGCTTTCTCATATTGCACTTTTACTTCTCCAACACTTTGTTTTTGCATTATTTAAACCAAATTGAACATGTTTCAGTATTTATTTGAGGCTAAATTTATTTTATTGATGTATTATATTAAGTTAAAATAAGTGTTCATTCAGTAATGTTGTAATTGTCAGTATTACAAATAAATTTTTAAAAAATCGACCGATTTAATCGGTATCGGCTTTTTTGGTCCTCCAATAATCGGTATCGGCGTTGAAAAATCATAATGGGTCGAACTCTAGTTCAGAGTCTGTCCCATCAGTTATGTGAGATATGCGCCATATCCCTTAGAGGTCAGAGAAGAGCTCTTGGAGCCTGTTGATGTGTCTGTGCGTGTGGCACCAGTGAGACCGTTTCCAGAATTTGTCCTCAAGAAAAATTGGTTATCAACTCCTGAATGACGTTTGCACATTATATGAGAAGGGAAGGCAACACTCACTGTGTGGCTTTTAATAGTATTTTTCTAATTATTCAGACGAGGAAAAAATGACTGTTGGAAATATTTTACAAAAGGTTAGCTAAATCACACATCCTCTCTTCCTGATTTGTCCATCCTCTCCTCTCTGGGTCTGTTCAGGATTACAGGGGTAAATCATGTCATGGGGGATTTAAAAGCCTCTTTGCTGAGATTCTCCAGTGTTCAGTAAGACTGGAAAGGAAGGGAGGACGGATGCTTCCATGTGTCTCCCTATTCCTGTAGTGTTTTCCCACTGGCAAGCTTCTCAACACTGTCCTGGCAACGTCCTCCAGAAGACCCTCCCTGGCTGATTAGTGTGTCAATTCATTTTGGATAGGCAGCAGGCAGATCCTCAAGGCTAATTCGTTGTTATACTGACCATCTGACACTCAGCCAGGGGTCAGAAGCCTCTGAGCTTCTCTCCCTATGATCTGTGTGTATGTGTGTCAGGGTTTCCGTTAGCAAAATGTGGCACCGGACATTTGACCGACAGCATTTTAATTTACTGGACATTTTGAGAAATGTACCTGACCCCATATGCATTGGGTGCGTAACCAGATTACCGCATCCACCAACTGTACTCAGATAATGTCAGAAATCACATTTAGGTTATAGTAATTCATATTAACAGAACATGCAAGTCAAGGATGCAACAATGTGCGGTCCGTCTTACCGAATTCTGATGCGCACTTTGAAGGTAATAGAATAACTGTCCACATGAACTTTTTCTCAGCCAACAAGATGAGTAACAAACAGAAAAATAAGTAGCTTCTGTCAATGTACTATCCCCCATAGTAGAAAAGTGTACCTATTCTATTGGTCAGCTTGTCGAGAAAGAAATTCCAAATAGACTCTGGGACAGTTGTGGGGCGATAGCCTAGATCCCAAAAGCGTACAACCAGTAGGCCTAGGCTACATAAAGAAAAGTTAAAAAGCGACGAGTCGGATGCAAAAGATTGGAACATTTAGCTTAAAATGTTGATCAACTATTATTTCTTCACATAAGCGCAGCAATGCGCACAAGGCAGTAGGCTTTGCGTGAATGTTTGTTCCATAATGCAATTAATGGGAAAAAACAGGTGTCAAAGTGCACGGCACATGCCAGCGGTTTCCTGTGACAGAGATGAAAAGATCCGATAGTCATTTAGAAAGAAGTGAGATCCAATATGCAACAACTAGCATGGGTTGCTAATATGACTAGGATTGTGCATTTGGCTACTGGATGGTAAAATAATTGCCTCCATGGAAATGGTCTGATTTTGGCTAGGCTACTTTGAAGCAAAGTAAGAAATGCCTCATATGTAGTAAAACGTTCAGGTTTCAAACAATTAAAATAGAGGTCGACTGATTAATCTGAATGGCCGATTTTAATTAGGGCCGATTTCAAGTTTTCATAACAATCAGAAATTGGTAATTTTGGATGCCAATTTATTTTTAAACATGTTTTATTTAATTTTTTGTACACCTTTATTTAACTAGGCAAGTCAGTTAAGAACACATTCTTATTTTCAATGACGGCCTAGGTACAGTGGGTTAACTGCCTTGTTCAGGGGCAGAACGACAGATTTTTACCTTGTCAGCTCAGGGATTCAATCTTGCAACCTTAGGGTTAACTAGTCCAACGCTCTAACCACCTGCCTCACGAGAAGCCCGCCTTTTACGCGAATGCAGTAAGAAGCCAAGGTAAGTTGCTAGCTAGCATTAAACTTATCTTATAAAAAACAATCAATCAAAACAATCAATCAATCACAATCATAATCACTATCACAACACATGGTTGATGATATTACTAGTTTATCTAGCGTGTCCTGCGTTGCATATAATCGATGATGTGCGCATTCGTGAAAAAGGACTGTCGTTGCGCCAACGTGTACCTAACCATAAACATCAATGCCTTTCTTAAAATCAATACACAGAAGTATGTATTTTTAAACCTGCATATTTAGCTAAAAGAAATCCAGGTTAGCAGGCAATATTAACCAGGTGAAATTGTGTCACTTCTCTTGCGTTCATTGCACGCAGAGTCAGGGTATATGCAACAGTTTGGGCCGCCTGGCTCATTGCGAACTAATTTGCCAGAATTTTACGTAAATATAACCTTACATTGAAGGTTGTGCAATGTAACAGGAATATTTAGACTTATAGATTCCACCCGTTAGATAAAATACGTAACGGTTCCGTATTTCATTGAAAGAATAAATGTTTTGTTTTCGAGATGATAGTTTCCGGATTCGACCATATTAATGACCTAAGGCTCGTATTTCTGTGTGTTATGTTATAATTAAGTCTGTGATTTAATAGAGCAGTCTGACTGAGCGATGGTACGCAACGGCAGGCTCGTAAGCATTCATTCAAACAGCACTTTCGTGCGTTTTGCAGCAGCTCTTCGCAATGCTTCAAGCATTGCGCTGTTTATGACTTCAAGCCTATCAACTCCTGAGATTAGGCTGGTGTAACCGATGTGAAATGGCTAGCTAGTTAGCAGGGTGCGCGCTAATAGCGTTTCAATCGGTGACGTCACTCGCTCTGAGACTTGGAGTAGTTGTTCCCCTTGCTCTGCATGGGTAACGCTGGGTGGCTGTTGGCGACGTGTTCCTGGTTCGAGCCAAGGTAGCGGCGAGGAGAGGGACGGAAGCTATACTGTTACACTGGCAATACTAAAGTGCCTATAAGAACATCCAATAGTCAAATGTATATGAAATACAAATCGTATAGAGAGAAATAGTCCTATAATTCCTATAATAACTACAACCTAAAACTTCTTACCTGGGAATATTGAAGACTCATGTTAAAAGGAACCACCAGCTTTCATATGTTCTCATGTTCTGAGCAAGGAACTTAAACGTTAGCTTTCTTACATGGCACGTATTGCACTTTTACTTTCTTCTCCAACACTTTGTTTTTGCATTATTTAAACCAAATTGAACATGTTTCATTATTTATTTGAGGCTAAATTGATTTCATTGATGTATTATATTAAGTTAAAATAAGTTCATTCAGTAATGTTGTGATTGTCATTATTACAAATAAATTTAAAAAACATCATAATCGGTCGACCTCTAAATTAAATACATGTTTTCAAAATGGGTACTGCCTCCAGCTCATTGCAAAGTGTTTTGTGACGCACTAATGAAGCCTGCCTTCCGTTCCCTGTGCATTTGCTGTTTAAAATGCTGCAGCAGCAGCACTCGCGCTGTCTGACAGATCTGTATGCCGTACAAATGTGATAAATAGCCTACATAGAGAATATGTAGTCTACAGACACGGCAATTTAATTCCCCCAAATTATTCAAATGAACCTATAGACTGATAAGCATGACCAGTCAAATGTATTTCCATCAATGAATAGGCCATAAAAATATTAGTTTGCTATTTAATGTTTTTCTTCTTCTCTCGGACAATTGGCTGGCGGAAATTTTATATATCTGCTTTTCTATAAAAACATATTGTCCAAAAGCCAGCTGTTACCGGTTAACGGAAACCCTGATGTGCGTGTGCCCACTCAGCCAGGACAGTGCCAGGGGTCCGGTGCCTCTGAGTGTTCACCCCTATTATCACCGTCTGTGTGTGTCACATGAGACCATAAACACTCGTCGGTCAGTCGGAATTCTCCGAGCCTTGGCTTAAGATGTCAAGGTCACATTGCTAAGTGTTTGTCCACCACTACCGTTGTTGTGGAAGTGTTGTGTTCTTTATTTGGTTAATAGCCCCTCGAGGCGGATAGCTCTGAAGTAATTGATAACGGGCGGGAAAATGGCTGAGAATAAGCAGTGACTGGCTGACTCCACTTCGAAGTACAGTTACAGCTACAGTAGGGCCATAAGCTTGTTCTGACCATGTGACCTGACCCCTCTCCCTCTCTCTCGCTCTTTCTCTCACTCTCTCTGCAGAAAATGCTGAGTCGGGGGATCTGAAGCACTTCTTTGACCAGTACTACTCTCACATCTACTATGTGTTCTTTGAGAACTTTGTCACCATTGAAGTCAGTCTCAAACAAAAAGGTGAGAATACAAGGTCAAGAATACTCTGGTTGGTTGGCCTGACACAGGTATTGTTTCAGTCACTTCCTCACATTCACTTCTCTTTTGTAGGTCACAAATCGCAAAGGGAAGAACTTGACTCCATTCTATTCATATTTGAGGTAAGACTGTTACTTCTGAAATATTGAGGGGTTGTTTTAAATGTCACAATTCTTGAGTGATGGCATCTGACTTGATTGGTCGATAATGCACAGAATTCCTAGAAAGTAGAATGGAGTAGGTGTAACGGAGGGTTAGCCTAAGCAGTTAGTGTGTAGGCTACTGTAAATCAGAGATTAGGGTGCTTCTGAATGTTTTCTAAAGTTGGCTTGTTAACTCCTCAATCCCCATGTGTGAAATATCCCCCAGACCTTGAGTGTGGAGCCATTGAAACACACACACACAGGCATATGCCTGGCCACGGGATGTTATTAGACTGGAGGCTACATTCACTGAGGCCTCAAGGCTTGTAGCAAGATGTTCTGTTTAGATTTCAAGGATCTACATGATCCCACATCTCACACTTTGACAATAAGTATTTAAGATGACTTAGGCACGTGTGTGATATTTATGGACACATGCGTTGAACTGAGAGGCTGGTTTTTGGTCCAAACAGCTAATGGCCTTTTATCAGTTGACATGGGGTGTGAACGAGTCATGTGGCATTACATCTTCATAGTCTACTTACAGGGAGGGCCAAGTCCACATGCTGCAGTTGAGCTTGCAAGTAAGCATTTCACTGTGCTGTTTTACACCTGCTCTATCATGTGCACGTGACAAATAAACTTTGAAACCTCACAACTAAGATCACTGCCAATTCCCTGAGAGAATTGAGTGTCAGAGTGACAGGGCTTAAGTACATTTACATTGTAGTCTTTTAGCAGACGCTCTTATCCAGAGCGATTTACAGGAGGAATTGGGGTTAAGTGCCTTGCTCAAGGGCACATCAGCAGATTTGTCCCCTAGTCGGCTCGGGGATTCGAACCAGCGACCTATCAGTTACTGTTCTGGCCTCTTAACCGTTAGGCTGCCTGTTTCGGGTGTTGAAATGTGTGGGATTAGTCAAACTATTGTAATGTAGGTTTATGTTCACCCCTCCCTTGTCTTTCAAAGATGTCCATGGGAAGGTGTGTCTTCAACTCACCTCTCCCAGGTTGCCTCATGGTCTTCTTCTTGAGATATCTACCGCTTAGCTGGTTACCTCATCCATGACAGAGAGGCGAGGCGTCTGACAGACTACTTGGATAATTGCCCATATATTCCACAACGAAGATAGATTATTTTGTTTCAACACGGTAGTAATACCGACACTGGCTTAAATACCGTTTCTGACTGTTGTAATTTATGTTCTGTTTACAGAAGATTCTGCAACTCCTACCAGAGCGAATACACGGACGATGGCAGTTCCACAGCATAGGTACATTTATACTAGGCCCTTGTACATGTTGTGCCATTGTGAGTGTGGACGTCTTTGTCAGCTACCGGTAAGTGTTCACGTTTGTGGGAGTGCGAGTGTGTTTTATATTTTTTTGGGTCTCTAGATTTTTACCTCATCAGACATTTGGTCCCATCATGTGTTTGAAATCAGGTTAAGCCAGTTACATGGGTATCGGGCCCACACACTCCTCCCTTGCCAATGTCTCTTAGTTCTGGTTGTAGCTAATTGATTTCCTACATGATTTGTAACAAACATGCGTTTGGAGTGAGAACAGAAGGAGAGTAGAGCGCAGCGCTGCCCTCTCCTCACCCCTCCACTAGGTGGTCTCTCCTTTTCCACTGCACTGAGACCACTGTGCAGTTGGATACAAAGGCCACCCAGAGAAAGACAGAGAATGCCATGGACCTGGGGATGAGGGTGTCCTAGGTCTGACCGAGTACTCTGACATGTGCTGTAGTACTGGGGGGGTGGGGGGGGGGGGCTTGCTGGTTATTCATATTCTGGTTAATATGAATTGTTCTCCCCTCACAGGCCTCATCCTAAAGAAGCTGTTGCACACTGGGAACTCTTTAAAGGTATATCATATTGGTCCTTCACTCGTCAGTAGCATCGCCAGTAGCCAACTTGCCTCTGATTAATGTACAACTTTTGTTTTTGTAATAGTCTTCCTGTTTTTCTGTTCTCTTCCTATTTTGCAATGGTGTTAACTGCTGTGTGCATTTGGTAATGGTATGCTCATAGAAATAGACTGACTAGAGTCGATTTCTATGAGAATGTCCCTGACTCTCTCTCTTTCTCCCCTGTAGATCCGAAGGGAGGGTGTGCGTCTGTTCCTGCTATGGATGCAGGCCCTGCAGGGTAACGCACTGAGAGAGCAACTATGGATATTTGCCTGTCTGATCCCTGGCTTCCCATCCCCTCAGTCAGAGCTGGGACCCCGTACCCTGGACAACCTGGTGAACCCTCCTCTCAGCTTTCAGGAGAGTCAGTATTAATGCTTTGTTTCTAAACCTGTCATGTTATTAGGAAGAAGCTTGAGGGCAACCCAACAAATATTTCATATTCAAACTGATATGGCCAATTTCAAATTTAATAGTCATACAGGTACCAAATTATTGAACACATAACTGTGGGTGTACCGCTCAAGGTGCTGATTCTGCTGCTTTTGTTCCTTTCTCTTCTATTCCTTCAGCTCAAGTGACTCCAGAAGAGATCAGTCCCCTGGTTCCTCCACAGTCAGGGGATAAGGGCCAGGAAGACCTCACAGGATACTTTCTAGAGGCTCTTCTGAAATACATGGTAAACCAGGTACTCTTCCCTTTATTACTAACACTGCTAACATGCTTGGCGTGGATGCAGCATTACCTACTACCTACCGGCAAGCCTTTTGACATGGCCTTCTGTCTGTTTGCAAGTGCAAATGACGGTAACCCCCTGAAAAGTGGCTTACATCATTTTAAATAAGCTTGTGTAACGGAGTTAAGAACGGCCCACTTTACTGCTAGCTTGAAATGTTGCGGATGGAGCCATCCAATCAGTACCGTTTTGGGTGGCTCAACCCATTACAACGTTGTCAAGGAGCACGGTCACGTGTGTTGCGAAGCAGAGGATCACTGGTTCAAGCTCAGTTTGGGGAGGTTGGACAGTGGAATAAGCTAAGCTGTTAGCAACACACTGACCCCCATTACATTTTGCATCTGCATGCTTTCGCTGCAGTGTACTGTACACTGACACACACTCACTGAGCTAATGGCTGTGCTGCTTTCTCTCTCCGTGGCTTTCCCAGACAAAGCCTCCTCTCCCTGCTTGTCTCTTGTCCTGTCTATTATTCTTTGTTAACAGTAGTCTCTTGTTGTTGTGTTGAGGGTGTTCTCATGAAACCAGTTGTAACCATGGCAGTAGCAAATAGTGTTAGAAAACCATGATGCATCTGCAACAATCAACTATCATTCTGAAGGCTAAGATGCTTAGTTTATGGTACAGTGTCTTATTTTAAATACACCTCAATTTTGTACATTTCCACCTCAAATTCTCATTACCGAAATGCGTCCAGATTAAATTCTGCAGTTATTTTATAAAATGTTACTTTCGAAAAACACAATGTTGCTGTGGTTTGTCCATAAATCATACAAATTGTATACTAGTTGAAGTTTACATTAAACTATAATTTTTAAGTAAAAAAAGTCTGGTCATATTTCTCAATACCGTAACACTTTTTCAAGTTGCTTTATTTTTTTAAATAAAGTTTTATCCATGATGCATCTTCTAGAGAAGTAGTCCTTAGATGAGCACAAGTTAATGCAATTTCTTCACTTATATGCCTCCAGAATTATTATCTTATTCTCAAACACCCACTTGGGGAAAAACTTAGAGAACCATTACCTTACCAACATGGAGGCATGAATGGGCTTTTGTAATGTGGTCAACTGTTTGCTGACTGATAATGGCTGTCTCCTATTACTTTCAGATTGAGCTAAGGGTCTCTCATTACCGAAACACAACTTTCTCATTACTGGATAATTTTTAGGTCCATTTCGGTAATACAAACCTTCATTTCGGTAATGATAATAAGCTAAATCTAGTAAGATATAATCAGTGGGTGTGCTGTGCTGGTAACTTCAATTATTTACTAGGACCACTGCTTACACCTATTGTATAGATTTTTTTGTAAAAAATAATTTGATTGGTTGTCAATAAATATGGGTATATAAAACCACAATCTAGAGTTTGTGTTTTCAGCAAAGAGCAACCCCACCATTTAAAAATAACATCTGTACACAAGCTATTATAACAGAAGAGATTCACAAAAGGTTGTGGTAATAAGAGAAATGGCAAAATACATTTTAAATATACACTGAACAAAAATATAAACACAACATGCAACAATTTCAAAGATTTTACTGAGTTACAGTTCATATATATAGTCAATATAAATACATTCATTAGGCCCTAATGAATGTATTCAGACCCCTTGACTTTTTCCACATTATTCTAAAATGGATTAAATATTTTTTTCCTCTTCAATCTACACATAATACCCCATAATGACAAATCATAAACCCGGAAATATCACATTTATATAAGTATTCAAGCCCTTTACTCAGTACTTTGTTGAAGCACCTTTGGCAGTGATTACAGCCTTGAGTCTTCTTGGGTATGATGCTACAAACTTGACACACCTGTATTTGGGGAGTTTCTCACATTCTTCTCTGCAGATCCTCTCAAGCTCTGTCTGATTGGATGGGGAGCATTGCTGCACAGCTATTTTCAGGTCTCCAGAGACGTTAGATTGGGTTCAAGTCCAGGCTCCGACTAAGCCACTCAAGGACATTCAGAAACTTATCCCAAAGCCACTCCTGCGTTGTCTTGACTGTGTGCTTAGGGTTGTTGTCCTGTTGGAAGGTGAAACTTCTCCTCAGTCTGAGGTCCTGAGTGCTCTGGAGCAGGTTTTCATCAAGGATCTCTCTGTACTTTGCTCCGTTTTTATCTTTCCCTTGGTCCTGACTAGTCTCCCAGTCCCTGCCGCTGAGAAACATCCCCACAGCATGGTGCTGCCACTACCATGCTTCACCGTAGGGATGATGCCAGATTTTCTCCAGACGTGACACTTGGCATTCAGGCCAAAGAGTTCAATCTTGGTTTCATCTGACTAGAGAATCTTGAATCTCATGGTCTGAGTTTTTTTTAGGTGCCTTTTAGCAAACTCCAAGCGGGCTGTCATGTGCCTTTTACTGAGGAGTGGCTTCCGTCTGGCCACTCTACCATTTAGGTCTGATTGGTGGAGTGCTGCAGAGATGGTTGTCCTTCTGGAAGGTCTTCCCTTCTCCACAGAGGAACTCTGGAGCTCCGTCAGAGTGACCATCGGGTTCTTGGTCACCTCCCTGACCAAGGCCCTTCCCTGATAGCTCAGTTTGGCCGGGCAGCCAGCTCTAGGAAGAGTCTTGGTGGTTCCAATCTTCTTCCATTTAAGAATGATGGAGGCCACTGTGTTCCTGGGGACCATCAATGCTGCAGACATTTTTTGTTAACCTTCCCCAGATCTGTGCCTCGACACAATCCTGTCTCGGAGCACTACGGACAATTCCTTTTGACCTCTTTGTTTTTGCTCTGGCATGCGCTATCAACTGTGGGACCTTATCGGCTGGTGTGTGCCTTTCCAAATCATGTCCAATCAATTGAATTTACCACAGGTGGACTCTAATCAAGTTGTAGAAACATCAAGGATGATCATTGGAAACAGGATGCACCTGAGCTCAATTTCGAGTCTCTTAGCAAAGGGTCTGAATACTTATGTAGATAAGGTATTTCTGTTTCTTATTTTGAAATAATTTGCGAAGATTTCTAAAAAAACTTTTTTTGCTTTGTCATTTTGGGGTGCTGTGTGTAGATTGAAGAAATGTTTGTCTTTAATCCATTTTAGAATTAGTCTATAATGTAACAAAATGTGGAAAAAGTCACGGGGTCTAAATACTTACCGAATGCACTGTATGGATTTCACATGACTGGGCCTGGAAGGGCATAGACCTACCCGCTGGGGAGCCAGGCCCACCCGCTGGGGAGACAGGCCCAGCCAGTCACAAAGTTTTCCCCACAAAAGGGCTTTATTACAGACAGAAATACTCCTCAGTATACTGTGTGACAACTGCACATTTTAGTGGCCTTTTATTGTCCCCATCACAAGATGCACCTGTGTAATGATCATGCTGTTTAATCAGCTTCTTGATATTCCCCACCTGTCAGGTGGATGGATTATCTTGTCAAAGGTGAAATACTCACTAACAGGGATGTAAACAAATTTGTTTACAAAATTTGAGAGAAATAATATGGACCAACACTACATGTTTCATTTATATTTTTGTTCAGTATATTTGTTTAACTCAGGCTTTTTCATTAGGTGAGCAATGTTAAAAATATTAGAAATTGATTCGGATAACTTTTTGGGACTTCAAAAACTGTTGTGGTAATGATAATTTTGGCGTCGGTAGTTGTAGAAATTGTTGTAAAATGCATAATATCTGATCAGTAAACATAACAATAGTTATGAATTCGATAAATACAGATCGTGATCCACGAGGTATTATGGTAAGATTTTTTAAATTTTAGTATTTATTTAGTATTATTTTTTGTTGTCAAGTACCAATTTCATGAGAATCACCCTGTTGTTGTCTTACACCCTGCAGGCCAAAAGTCTGGAGTGGAAGTGCAAAGACAACCACGAGAAGGGCTTCGCATTCCTGTTTGGAAACTTCAAGAAATATTACCTGCCGCACATATTCCCTAACTTTTCCAAGGAGACCAGTTTGTACCATCCCATACTGGGTGAGGAGAACATCTGAATTAGTATGAGATAAACAAACAGAAACTGATTTTTAGCTGAATTTTTTGTTTTGCATTATACTATAGTGGTGCAGTGTGCATAGAAGTCAATTGATACCCTTTTTGACACTACTGAGCCGTGTTATACATACATTTTTCGACGTTGCTCGTCCTAATACTTCTATATTTCTTCATTCTTTTCATTTTAGCTTTATGTGTTGTGTATTGTTAGATATGACTGCACCGTTGGAGCTAGGAACACAAGCATTTCGCTACACCCGCAATAACATGTGCTAAATATGTGTATGCGACCAATACAATTTGATATGACCATATGCTTAAACCATGCTGGTAAGAAAATATCAGAGCCAGCACAGTACGGGTAGCACAATGGTGTGAGAAGGGGATTAGCGTTACATCCTTATTCTCTATTCACCCTCTCTGTCTGTCCCCCCTCCAGAGGTTCCATCAATGAGACCAAAGCCTTACTACAGTGTGGTGAAGAAAGACCCAGAGACCAACGAGGCAGTGTACTGCACTAAGGAGAGCCTCCTCAATGCCCGGGTCATCTTCATCCGCTGGCTGGTGTCCTTCTGGCTGGAGCCACGCTCCAACACTGGAACACACATCCCTGGGGTGGACGGAGAGAGGGAGAGTGTGCCAAAGAACATCCAGGTAAGCGCCATATACACACCCGAGGAGAGTTCACCAGGGTTAGCACAATGTATAGTATCTAGGTACATGGATGGAACTTTTGGGCACATGGCAGCCGGGCTACTGGACAACAATTTCTACTAGCCCGGGTCCAAAATTTGTGCCATGCGATATTTTCCATTCCTCTCTAGTTATCATAGAGAGAGTGTGCCAAAAAAACATCTATGTAGGTCATGCAGGCATCATCACACCTGAGGGAAGGTAAGAGGTATGAAGAGTTAGCATAATTATATCTTCACATTAAACACAGGCTCTGGGACAGCTTTTGAGTTGTGATATTGCTCGGTCTGTGAGTTATACTAGTGAATCTCCAACACATGCATTGTGTTACATATATATATTTGCCAGGCCTTATCGAAGCTGTAACGGTGGTCACTAATGATTTGTGTTTCTCTGGTTGTCTCCCAGAGGGCAGCAGCTGGGCTGGCAGGGCGGGGACATGGGCTGGGGGATGACTTGGGCACCAGGGCAGACAGCCTGGATGGAGGAATAGGGTGTGAGCAGGAGCAGTCCCACTCCAACACCTCCACCCTGACAGAGAGGGAGCCCAGCTCCTCCAGCCTGTGTAGTATGGATGAGGAGCACCTCACTGACATGGAGGTTGTGAGAAGAGTCCTCTGTTCCTCCAGGACCAATGTCAACTTCATCACTGAGATTTTCCGACAGGTACAGCACACTTACTCATACAGTACATTGTGTTTGGCTGGTGCTGTTTGTAATAAATACATTTTAGTCCTTGGGATCAATACATTTCTACTACTACTACTGGGTCATTCCACAAAATCCCCCTTTGGTCCCTTGTTATATTTTAAGTAGAAATTGTGCACCAATATTGAATTGTAAAAGCCTGTTATATTAAAGCTACACTATGCCGAAATTGCTCCGACCATTTCCTTGTTGCTAAAATTGTAATTGTTCCCCTAATTTCAGATTACGTGACAGTCAGTCTAGAGAATCATTGTACCATCTAAACCGCTGTGAAATATATTTCCCAAAACCAAAAATGTATTTTCAGCTGTTTGAAGCTGGTGTACTAAACTGAAAGTAAAAGACACAAAAAATGTATTTATGAACGGGAAGCATAGGAATAGCGCACAGAACAGATTTACTGCTTCTTAGACCTGCTTTCAATGCGAACGACAGATCTATAACTCACATTTCCATGTGAATTTGGTCATGTCACCCAAAAAGTTACAGATGTTGCAGCTTTAAATGAAGTGCCCTTTAATATGAACCACATGGAAAATTCAGTAAGTCAGATTTCTTTATATGAATGAGGACTTGCGAAAGTGACAAAATTCAGCAGTTTGACATGTACCTCTGTGCCCTTTCTGTGACTTCTAGAAAGGTTTTAAGATACTTAACCCCCAAATTTCTTAATGTTCACGATCATTAGCTAGGTTTCATGCGACTATTCTAAAATCTGAATAAAGAAAATATGCGCATTTTCCCACCAGTGGTTTGTTTCCAAAATAAATCTGTACGTGATTACGTAGTGCACACAATGTACTTTTCTGCTTAAGTTTTCATCTACCAAATAAAATAGTTTTGTCAATCTGCGTATAGCAAATGTGCCTGCTTTGGTCTTGGTATGTGCGCTCTAGCCAACAGCTCGCAGATGGAGTGCGAGAATGCTGTGCAGGTAGGCTTGTCTCCATAATTAGATTATTATGGTGTTTTATTTGTCAAACGTCAGTCAAGCATGTCACCAGAATCAGACCCTCAATATTTTTTTGGAAAGGAGCATCAAGATCACTGTGCACTTTCACCACACTGTGAAGTTCATCATAAATTATTTATTCTGTAGCCTAATAAACTGCATGGTTTCCCAAGTTGTAGTGGGAGGACCACACACCATATCGCGTGACTCCAAGTTTACTTCAATACGATGGTTTTTATATCAATATTTGCGCATGAAGGTGTTTCCACCGCCATTTCTCACTTAATCATTTTACAGATACAAAAAGATACCACCATGTCGAACGAACAAATTATCTGCCAGCATTTATACAATTGTACCCAAACTTTCTTTTTTCGGTATGACTTTATTCGCATAAAAACTGGATGGAAACGAGGTTAGTGGAAAGCCCTTGTTTGTTGCTTTGACAAAGTCATTTCTAAAGATTTATTTCATGTGATTAGTACTTCATTGTAGGGTAAAAAAAAACTGTCCCTCATTTTAAGGTCACGTGAACTGATTTATTATTCTTTTTTTATGTTTTCAAAAAAACATTGAACATTAATAGTCAAATCAAAGTGTAAAAGCAGTTTAGCTGGTTCTACTCTTTGTTTTTTTCTTGATGTTTTGTGGTGGAAAACTGAGTGGGTCGAGCATAACGCGTCAACTCTATTACTCATAGATAGACAGGCTAGAAATGTATATAAAAAAAGACAACTATTGTGAAGCTTGCATTCAATTGCCCCTCCCTGTTGCACACAAGCTTCCTTTCCATGTCACAAGGAGATTTGTGGCAGATTTAAGATGAAATTGCCATCCCTGTTACTTTATTTGGCACTTAATAGGCACTTATTATATTTATTTATTTATTTAACCTCCTTGAGATTGGAAAACATGTTTTTTTAAATAAGTTGAATGTGCTGTTCATGCTCCACAGAGAGCCGCTAGGATAAACAAGTCTGCTCCATTTGAATCCAGCACAGTGACGTTGTTGTATTGTCCTCAGGCCTTCCTGTTGCCAATGTGTGAGGCTGCAGCCATGAGGAAGGTGGTGCGGGTGTACCAGGAGTGGTTTGCCCAGGAGGACAAGCCTTTGTTTATGAGGGAGCCGGAGGAGGAGAGGATATTTTCCACCGCCGGAGAGGTTAACCTGGAGCCTGTACCCCAGCAGGGCCCAGAGAAGGAAGAGGTGAGGGCTGGAGCTAGGGCTATGGGTGGGTGAGGATAGATGCACCAGGGGCCTATTCATTAGGGCATACTAAAGACAAAAATGAGTCTAGGTAGTCACTCATGTTTCAGTCCGTTTTCTTACGTTTGGTAATGAACACGACCCTCAAGACAGAAGTAGACAGGCTACATCATGTCTTCATGGTCTCTCAGTCTAACATATGTTGTGTATTTGCGCTTCTTTCTGTGTCCTCAGAGGGTGAATAAAGTGTCTGAGAAAGAGCTGCTGGAGTACAGTGTGCATGCAGGTGTTCAGCCCACTCTACAGGTATATTCTATTGGCCAACTCACACATTATGCACAATAGGCAACCATATTAAGTAATTATGTAACAATCACTAACTTCCATACGGTACTGTCCAGTTCAGTGCCTTTCTTCAACACTGTCATCTCCCTCCCTCTTCCACCCCAGGTGTTTGTCACCAACTCGGCCAATGTGTTTCTGCTGGAACCAGCCAATGAGCTGAAGATGCTGCTAGAGGAACATGTTGACATGTGCAAGAGAGTCCTTAACATCTACCGTAGCCTGGTCATGCATGAAACCATGGACCAGAAGACATGGTATAGCACAACACTAACTGAGCAGCCCATGGATTTTAATGAGGAAGCATAGCATACATTTACAGCCAGACCCAATTTGTTCCCCACAACTCCCATTAGCCCTAACCCTTCAATGTTTGCAGATCTGAAGGGTCTGGATAGGTATAAGCAGTGTAGTGGGGGAGCTTAAATGTTTTTCCTTATACCTACAGAAGGGTTAGGGCCAAGGTGGAGATGTAGGGCCTTTCTACTTTTTGTGCAACATATCCCTATGTGACCACTTCTCACTTGTGGTGCATCTGCTTGTCTGTCTGTCTGTGCAGGGAGCAGATCCTGCTGGTCCTGCTGAGGGTAACCGAATGTGTGATGAAGAGACCTCCCTCAATCATGCCCCACGGCAAGAAGAACATGACCCTCTCAGGGAGACTGGCTGGGGCAGTCTTTCAGGTACCCAGCGTAGCACTCACAACATACAGTGGATGTGCCCTAAATGACACCCTATTCCCTATATAGTGCACTACTTTTCACCAGGGCCCATAGGGCTGATGTCAAAACTAGTGCACCATATTGGGAAGACGGAACCATTTGGGACACATACTAACCACATGAGGGTGCTTTCTCAATGGTTTTCTCTTGATTCCTTGAATCCTCTCCTTGCTTCCCACTGACAATTTGAAAATAATTTGGGAAATGACAGAAGAGGAGGACACAAGGAATCGAGCAAAGACTTTTGAGAAAGAGCCATGGTGCCGCCACAAACTTCCTCCGCATGAAACCTAACAAAGGGAAGTTTGTAAAGGACGTTTCTACTTTTCATGCTAGTCTTTCTGCCTCTTCCTCTGGTAGACCCTGATAGTGGCGTGGATCAAGGGGAACCTGAACGTGTACATCTCCAGGGAGCTGTGGGACGACCTGCTGGCCGTGCTGTCCTCGCTCACCTGCTGGGAGGAGCTGGTCACAGAGTGGTCCCTCACCATGGAGACGCTCACCAAGGTTCTGGCCCGCAACCTGTACAGGTAAAAACATAAGAGAACGTGCTCATCACACACACACACTGAGGAAGGCAAAAGCCGAAGGGTTTTGTTAAGACATGTTGAAAATAAAATAATATTAAATGGAGGTTGAAATTGTAACCAAATCTAAGTGAGTGTGTTAAGTTCATGTTTTAAATATCCCTATATTTCTGTTATTACGGGGCTATCACTCAGTCAAGAGTGCGCCTGCGCAGGGAGTCTTGTTGTTGATGGACCTAGCCTGGAGTGGAATGGCTACCTTGTAGTGTGTTCATATAGTATAGTAAACTTTGTTAAACTGGAACATTGTCGTTGTGTCATTTCGAGTTAACAAGTGCTGGCCCCTTTTAAATGTTGCAGTCTGGACCTCAACGAGCTGCCGCTGGACAAGCTGAGCGAACAGAAACAGAAGAAACACAAAGGAAAAGGTACAACTCTATCACTGCTTTACACTCTCTAAGAGACACACTGCTTCCACTCTCTCTAGCTCTCCCTCTCTTTCCCTCTCCCTTTCTATTTAACACCACAGAGACGAACCAACCTGTACCCGATCTTTCCCTTCTCTGTGTTGGTCACTAGGGGGAGCTCACGAGGGCCAGAAAATGGCTGTGGACCGTTCATTCTCTAAGGGCTGGAGCAGGGACCAGCCTGGGAGTGGGAGCGGCCAGGCAGCAGCCATGAGGCAGCGCAGTGCCACCACCGCTGGCTCCCCGGGCATGGAGAAGGCCAGGAACACTATACGCCAGAAGACTGGGGGTTAGTGTCACAACCATCATATTTATCAGACTACATGTCTATATACTGGAGGGTTGGTTGTCTTAACCTCGTGTCAAAGTGTTTATCTTTTATGCATTGTTTAAAATGCTGTATGTAATGGTTCCAGTAGATCTATACATGGTATATTTTAAGGTTTTGGTGTGATGATCAATGTTGCCATTAACTGTCATCAAATTGACCAAGGCAAGTTATTCTTATTTTAGCCATTTATACATAATCAATGAAATGGGAAATCGGTACTGTGTAGGCGTCCTCCAGTGAAGAATCGTTAAACTGAGCAGGAGGATTGTGTTGGCTCACGGAGGGCTCTGTGACCTGGCTCCTGAGAGACACAAGCAGACAGACAACCACACAGACAGACAGCCACCTGCCTCCACACAGCAGCTTGTCACCTTTGCCTTTTCCTTGTCCTCCTCTCTCTGAAGGTCACTGCTCTCTACCTTGCTGTCACCGTCTTCACTTTTTCCCCTCACTTTCTCACATTCTCTCCTTCCTCCTTTCCCCCTTTTTAACTCCCCCTTCTTTTCTATCCATTTCCTCTCTGTCCCTCTTTCATGACCCCTTCTGTTCTTTTATTCTCTTCCTTCCCCCCGTTATTTCACCTCTCCTCCCTTCTCTCCTTCCTCTCCTCCCTTCTCTCTCCTCTCTTTGGCGGCCATCCGTCCCTCAGCCCTGCGTAGCTGCTCTACGGGCGACAGTCTCCTGTCCCAAGCCTTTATCCGCAGCGCTAAAAGTGCCCCTGTCCTCGTCCATCACCACCACCCTCTCCTGCCTGACTCTGTCCTCACTCCCCTAGCTGACAAGCTGGCAGGTAGAGCCCACTACTCTACGCCTGTACCTGTGTCTATCTGTATCTCCACCAACTTCACTTCTTCACTCACTATCTGTGTGTACTTCTTGTCTGTCTTTGCATATGTGTGTATGCAATGTTTTCTATGCTTGCGACTCCACACAGCCTGCTTGTCTTGGGGGGGGGGGGGGGATCTTGTTTGCTGCCACACCATTTCATAAACATCTGAAAGGATATTTCTCTCAGGCCTAGACTCTGGGGGTGTGTTTTTAGTTTTTTAAAAGTGTTTGTCCTGCATGTGGTTTGGTGTGCCTCCCTATTCCCTATCATTGTATGGTTTTGATGACATCTGCTCCAAATGACAGATATTGTCAACCCAGAGCCGATTTTTGGATGAATTCTCATTTGGTATTATTGATGCATTCTAATTAGTCTTTTTCCTCTGTGGCAGCTGTTTTGTCTTTTGATATGGATATTATTTGATGCAACTGAAATATTCATTTATTATCCATGAGAAGGAATGCTGTTTTGCCATGTTTTGTCTACCATTGTTTTTGTATCCGTGAACATGCATACATAACATGTTTGGTGCTCCTGGTTCCAGCGATATTGGGTTAGAATAAACCATTGATACAAGCTCGCCTACCTTCTACCACCTGACCCTCTAATCCTATACACATATATTAGATGTATAGGCAATTATAGACATGCAATTGATTTGATTTTGCAATGCCCACAGAAGCTGCATATGGACATGTCTGCAAACTATATAAGATCATATCGCTGGACCACATTGTTGTGTATTTTACTGTTTCCATTCCCATCGCTGTATTTCCTGCATGTGGAGTTAGTAGGACCCATCTCCAGTGAGCTGTGCTCTGTGTACCCCCCCTCTCTGTCCAGACATGGACGATCCCCCGATGGCCTCTCGGACCCCCAGGATCCGCCACTGCTCCCAGAGCGAGGATACCCCGGCCTCGGAGTTGTTTTCGGCGTCTGGCGACCTGGACCCCCAGGGGTCCACGCTCCCCCGCAGCAGCAGCGCCTCCGACATCATGGAGCCCTTCATCGCCGAGAGGGTCAAAGGTGCACTTCCTGTCCCTGACAGTCCCCCCTCTCACCCCACCACTGCTGTCTCTGTCCCCCACCTCCACGCCCTGCACCCCTCCAAAAAACCCACTACCCTAGGTAGCAGCGTGGCCTCTCTGGAGGTGGGGGATAGCATCTATGACCACCTGTGGCAGATGATAGGCCCCCGCCCCCTTTCCCCTGACTGGACGTGTGGTGGAACCTCCTTCTCCTCCACCCTCACCCAGTCCTCCGAGAGAGAGGAGGAGGGGGAGACTGAGGGTGAGGAGGACCTGCTTAGCTCTCTCAGGGAGTATCTGATGCAAAGAAGCCTGGAGGAGGGAGGTGGAGGGGGGGAGAGGGGTGGCCCTAGTGAGGCTGTGGAGGGTAGCGCTGTGGCTGTGACGGTACAGTCAGGGTCACAGCAGGTCAGGAGACAGGTCCAGGTAAGGCAGCAGAGCAGCTTGGACTCAGCAGAGGAGGACAGTGCAGAGGCAGAGCAGCAGCCTCCTGAGAGGAGCATTTATGAGTGTCTGGAACAGAGTGATGACTGGGAGCTGGCCAGCAGGGGGCACTCTATTCTAGACCAGCAGGTAACTCCTCAGGGCACAGAGAATAGAGGAGAGCCCCACTTGGTCAGGCAGGATGCCACAGAGTGTGAGTATAATAACGAGACAGGAGGTTCAGGCTTACAGGCCCCTCAGCCCCGGCAGCAGTCCCATTCCCTCCACCACGCCCTCAAGCCCAGGTTGGTCCGGGGCAGGCTCAAAAAGCACCACGGGGGAGGAGTACACGTCAGTTTCCGGCCCTCCACAGAGTCTGTCCAGTTCCACAACCCTCTAGACTCCAAGGAGGCCCACTGGAGGACCAGGCTGCGCCGCCTCAGCCACTTCAGCAGCCACTCTGTAGGAGTGGGGGGGTCTGGAGGGGCAGGAGTGGGTGGGTCAAAGGGTAAAGAGAGATCAGGAGGGGAGGGGGTGAGCGGAAACGGGGAGCAGCCTGATGGGGAGGCCAGTGGAGTGGGGGGTCATGCGACAGGGCAAGGGCGTGTCCGTCTTGGGCGCTCTGCCCTTCGGCCCCGTGGGACCCGGTCCAGATCCCAGGATGCGGAATCGGGGATCAGTCCCTCTCGGCAGCAGCAGGGGGCTCTGTTGGGCGGTGTGTATAAATCTGTGGTCCATGCTCTCTCCAAGCCCAAGGCCCACGCCTCCGGCTCCGCGTCTCCCCAGCGGCACAGCAAAGCCCCCGGCGGGGCCACAGAGGCGCCCCTGAGGGACCTGTACACTCATGTATTGGGCTATTTTGGAAGAAAAGCACCAGGTGAGAGACTTCAGTTGCGTCGCTGTGCTCCAAGGCACTACCACAACATGGAAAACAAAACGACAAAACAAAAACACAAAGCACCACCGTTCTATCTCCTCCGTCTTTTCCATTTTTAATTAACAGTTTTTTGCTGAATGTGGATTGAATTCAAGCTTTTTTTTGTGTTTCCTGTTTTAAAGTACTGTAGCTGACACAATCCAAAAAAAGAACCAAAGCCCGGCCGAAGGCCCCCCTTCCTCTCCTCCTGGGACGGCTCCCCCCTCCTCCTCTTCTTCCTCCAGCTTCTGGGACTAAATCTCTGCTGCCCCTCCCCTTCCCTCCCTGGATGCTGCATGCGGCCTCACACGTCCCCCTCAGCCTCCTCAGATCACACAACACCATACAGCACAACACACTGGTCAATTCTACAATCTCATCAGGCCAAAACAGGCTAACAAATTTCAATAATACATTGACATATAACACACACAGTGTAGCATTATACTGTCCTCTGAAGTCCATTGCTTTCATTTATACAGGAACATGAGCCTGGGAAATGTATCTGTCCTCTAGTCTGTGCTGATGCTCTGACATGTCATTATACCTCCAACCAGGTGGAGGCAGTATAGCCCTTCTGATGGAGAATAGGATTTCAGCACTACCAACTGGCAGGAAAGCTTTAAGCTGGGTCCTCTTGAGTCACCTCAATGACACACTACCGCAAAGTCCCATGTCTCTTCTTTTTTCTTCCCATAGGTTTTACTGATACTATTTTAATAGTTAACGCAAAGATTTAGTGGCGTCTTAGGGCAGTGGACACTTTTTTTTAATGGCAGGTCACTAGAACTAAAACCAATTTGGAAGCTCAGACTAACCAGAGAAAGTCACAGGGCATGATGGGGACAAACTCTTTGCTCTCTGCTTCTCTCTGACAATCCAGCCCAACGGAGAGAAAAAGTTCATATAATAACCACTACCACTCTGTTTTAATAATGTGTCATGGCCTTTTTTGTGTATGCTGCCTCATCTTTCAGTACCTCTTGGCTACCCAGTTAACACACTGGCTACCCTCTCACCTAACCACAGTTGAGTTAACATAGCTTGACTAATATCTGTTCTGTGGTGTGCTGTACTCATGGCCTCTCTGGGAATGCATGTGAGTAACTCCTGCATCGCTTCACTGGTTGTACCCCGTTGTGTTGGTTGGCTTTTCTTTAAGGTTGTTCTGTTGAGCTTTGTGCATCAGTTACCTTAATTATTGTTCTCTATATAACATCACATACAACACCACCATCACCTTACTGTGTGGACTGATACTTTTACACAGGCACACATTTCTGAACTTAACATTCTCTACAGCCTATAGGAATGACATGCGTTCAAGATTTTTTTCCCAATGCTATTGTGTTGATCTGTATGCTAGTGAGATGAAGATGCTAGTAGTTGTAGTGCTGTGTGTGTCAGTTTCTAGAAAGGTGGTGTGACGTGTAGTTCCTTTGCTCTCTGCCTGAACACAGCCAACAAAGAGGAAACTTGTCAGAAGATGCGGCCTGTGTCCAGTGACGCAGGCAACAGCAGCCAAAACTTTGGAGACCTGATGGACGAGTTTATCCAAGAGCGTCTGCGAGCGGGAGGCACCTCTGTAAGTCGCCGTTCTATTCTCTATTTTCTCTATCTCCCGCGGTCTCACTCTCTCTCTCAAACATATACATACACACACACACACACACACACACACACACACACACACTTAGTTTATCAGCTGAGTGAGTAAGTGAATGTCCTCAGCCATGCTCCCTGAGTGTTAACTTTATTCCTAACATCAGAGTACTATCTTCTCTCTACCCCTTTCTCTCAGTCACATGTCCTAACTACCTCTCTTTGCAGGGTATGACCAGGCGTGGCAGCAGCCCCGGTAGTCTGGAGATCCCTAAGGACCTGCCAGAACTCCTGAACCGTCAGAACTCCACACGACCCGTAGACGACCCCGGCGTGCCCTCCGAGTGGACCTCCCCAGCCAGTGGCAGCAGCAGCGACCTAATCAGCTCCGACAGCCAATCGGACTCATTTAACGCCTTCCAGTACGCCAACTGCAAGTTTGAAAGTAAGTCTGACGTCACCACGGCTGCTGCTCGCTCACAGTGTAAAAAAACATGGCGGTGTAACATAGTAGTGGAGTGGATTGTAGCTTGCTCTTGACATGCTGGAGGAGGACTATTTCTCTGACCGTTGTGGCGCTGTTAGATTTCAGCTTTGGTCCAGATGGCTGTGGTGCGGGGTCGTTGGACCAGGATAACACCAGCCTGGGAGGAGTACCCCAGACTGCAGAGGAACCGGAGCTGTCCAGTCTCACCACCCTGCACATTGACTCAGAGACCAGTAGTCTGAGCCAGCTTGGCCTGTCTGCAGATACCGTCACCATCACAGGTCAGAGCTGCAGATAAACAAATCAGAATACATCGCCTTTCAATGTCCACATCACTCATCCTTTTCTACATCTTAGTGACTTTCCTACTTAACCAAATCACTTGAATCATCTGGAAAAACCCATAGAAATCCATAATAAAATATGAATTAAATCCAATCAACTATTATTACTACCTAATTAATGACATTCCTTTGTTTGTGACTCCCTCCAGGTTCAGAGAGTGCGTCCCCGATGCATTCCCTGGGGGGTTCCCGCTCTCAGACCCCGTCCCCAGCCACGCTGACCGCTGAACATGTAGCTCTGCAGCACAAGGACCTGCAGCTGGATGAGAAACTACGTCACTCTGTAGTACGGACTCCGGATGACCTGGGTAATACACATACACACTGCTCTCATCACCTAACGCACAACACAAACGCACAACACACTCAGCCTTTTTGGATACTAAAAGTGCCGTCCCTCTTCTCTATCCTCTCAGAAACCAGTGAATTTCCTACAGAGGACTGCAGTGTGATGGCTGGTGGCTCGCTGACTGGTTGGCACGCTGACGTTGCCACGGTGATGTGGCGGAGAATGCTAGGAATTCTGGGAGATGTGAACACCATTAAGGACCCAGAGATCCACGCGCAGGTCTTTGACTACCTCTGTGAGCTGTGGCAGAACCTGGCCAAGGTAGGGAATCATACGGGAACCAACCCGACTGTGTACTCCATACATTGACAGGCCCTTAGATCGCGTCACACATCAGACTGGTTCACACAAGATACTCACTCTGTCTGTCTCTCTCTCCCCTCTCTCTCTCTCTGCCTCTATCATTCATTGTGTCTCTCTCTCGCATCAGATCAGGGATAATCTGGGGATCTCTCTGGACAACCAGTCGTCTCCTCCTCCCCCGGTCCTCATCCCTCCCCTTCGGATCCTCACCCCCTGGCTCTTCAAAGTACGTACCTCTCACCGTTCCCTTATATAATCCGTTCTGGAAAAGTTACTTCACTTCTTCACACGTTATCCTCTGAATTTCAGGGAAACAAATGCGCAGATGCAGGCGAGCTTTCTTTTTACCATGACCCTGACGTAAAAGTGAATAAAGTTATACTTCTACTCTTGTATCTGTGTCACTGACTGCTTGTTGTCCACTGTACAGGCGACCATGCTGACTGAGAGGTACAAACAGGGGAAGCTGCACGCCTACAAGCTCATCTGTAAGATCATGAAGAGGAGGCAGGACGTATCGCCCAACTCGGACTTCCTCACACACTTCTACAACATCATGCACTGTGGCCTCATGCACGTCGACCAGGTGTGTGTATGTGGCAATCTGCTAATCTCCTCGCGTCATGGTGAATATTGGTCTCCCTCTCTCTCTGTCACACTCTCACTCTCTGTGTTTCTCAGGACATAGTGAACACCATCATTAAGCACTGTTCTCCTCGGTTCTTCTGCATCGGCCTTCCCGGGGCCACCATGCTCATCCTGGACTTCATCATCGCGGCCAGCAGAGTCACAGCCTGCTCTTCGCTCAACGTGAGAACATCACCACCATTCACCCTTTCTGATTCCATATACACAAAAATAATCAGGGCTCAAAACTGTCACCAAAACATACTCATTTGCGACCCTTTGACTTTGCAGTGCAACACTCATTTTTAACTTCTACTTGGTACTCATCCCGGATCCGGGAGCACCCTCATCAGTAAAAAAGCTGACTAGCATAGCCTAGCATAGCGCCACAAGTAAATACTAGCATCTAAATATCATGAAATCACAAGTCCAAGACACCAGATGAAAGATACACATCTTGTGAATCCAGCCATCATTTCCGATTTTTTAAATGTTTTACAGGGAAAACACAATGTATTTCTATTAGCTAACCACCATAGCAAAAGACTCAACCGCATATTTTCACAATTTTTTTACCGCATAGGTAGCTATCACAAATTTGACCAAATAAAGATATAAATAGTCACTAACCAAGAAACAACTTCATCAGATGACAGTCTGATAACATATTTATTGTATAGCATATGTTTTGTTTGAAAAATGTGCATATTTCAGGTATAAATCATAGTTTTACATTGCAGCCACCATCACAAATCTCACCAAAGCAGCTAGAATAACTACAGAGACCAACGTGAAATACATAAATACTCATCATAAAACATTTATGAAAAATACACGGTGTACAGCAAATGAAAGACAAACATCTTGTGAATCCAGCCAATATTTCAGATTTTTTAAGTGTTTTACAGCGAAAACACAATATAGCATTATATTAGCTTACTACAATAGCCTACCACACAACCGCATTCATTCAAGGCAACGTTAGCGATAGCGAATAAACCAGCAAAATATATGATTTTTTTTCACTAACCTTCTCAAACTTCATCAGATGACAGTCCTATAACATCATATTACACAATACATATATGGTTTGTTCGAAAATGTGCATATTTAGCGGCACAAATCGTGGTTTTACAATGTGAATACGTAGTGAAAATGCAGAAATATTGTCCGGAGAAATCTTGGAGAGGCACCTAATCTAATCAAATAACTAATCATAAACTTTACTAAAAAATACATGTTGGACAGCAAATTAAAGATACACTAGTTCTTAATGCAACCGCTGTGTTAGATTTTTTTAAATAACTTTAGTACGACATACAGCTTACGTTATAGCGAGACAGCGCCCAAAATCCTGGCGGAATATACGTTTAAACATTTTCGACAGAAATACGAAATAACATCATAAATGGTTACTACTATTTGATGAGCTTCCATCAGAATCTTGTACAAGTTGTCCTTTGTCCAGAATAATCGTTGTTCGGTTGTAGAATGTCGTCTTCATCTCTAGAATTAGCAGCCAACGCTAGCCATGTGGCGCAGCAGTGTCCAACTCACCATAACGCAAGACAAAGAAAATCCAGAAAATCAAAATAAACTGATATAAACGATATGTCGGTTTAAAATAACTAGTTTATGATGTTTTTAACACATATATCAAATCAAATCAGAGCCGGATATATCTAACGTCTATAACGAAAGCTTTTCAGAACGCAATCCTGAGGTCCCTCTCGCGCCAAGCGGAACGGTGAAAAGACTGGACCCACCGTTCCAAGAGGTCTTGTTCGGCCTCACATAGAGCTATACACCCCATTCCAACTCTCACTGCCTACTGACATCTAGTGGAAGGCGTATGCAGTGCATGTAGACCCATAGATTCCATGCAAATTAATAGGCTGACCCTGGAACAGAGCCCCCGATTTCAGATTTCTCTCTTCCTGACAGGAAGTTTGCTGCAAAATGAGTTCTGTTTTACTCACAGATATAATTCAAACGGTTTTAGAAACTAGAGTGTTTTCTATCCAATAGTAATAATAATATGCATATTGTACGAGCAAGAATTGAGTACGAGGCAGTTTAATTTGGGAACGATTTTTTACAAAGTGAAAACAGCGCCCCCCCTATTGAGAAAATTAAGTGGTAGCTTGGGTGCCATTAAAAAAAAAATGTTTAGGCTGTCACGTTAGTTTTTCGCTCACAATAAAAATACAAAAAAAGTGTTATTATGACATTATTCTGACAGTAATGTGCAATTGACCAAAAATAAACCATATGAACGCATCTGCCTGTCCCTGTTTCGCTGTCGGCTGCTGTGTGAGCTAGCCACTCCCTCTTCCTACTGTGCACAACGACGTTCATTCTAATAATCACAACCATGTGACTGTTGTTCAAAATGCAATTGGATGAAAAATATACTATTCTATTTACAGAGAGGGGAGTTACAGTTGTGATAAATGATATTCACATACATCTCAATATTGAGTTAATGGCACCACTTTACAGCTAGAGTAGGCTATGTAGTACACTATATATACAAAAGTATGTGGACAGCCCTTCAAATGAGTGGATTCGGCTATTTCAGTCACACCTCTTGCTGACAGGTGTATAAAATCGAGCGCCCAGCCATGCAATCTCCGTAGACAAACATTGGCAGTAGAATGGCCTTACTGAAAAGCTCAGTGATTTTCAACGTGGCACTGTCATAGGATGCCACCTTTCCAACAAGTCAGTTAGTCACATTTCTGCTCTGCAAGAGCTGTCCTGGTCAACTAAGTGCTGTTATTGTGAAGTGAAACGTACTTTTATAAGCCCAATCATTGCACAACAATTCGAAAAGGCAATCGCGTGTTAAAAACAGTTTTGATGGCCACAATTAAGTAGGGCAATGTTTGGTAATTGAAGCGCACTTCTCATTCAAGTGCATAGGCAACCGTAGGCAGGCTTCAGGCATAGTAGATTGACATAGGCCAGTGATGAGATCCAACAGGGAATAATTTTTTGTTATCAAAGCTCTAGTTTTGAAATATAATATGGTCTGAGAATAACAATATTGGCAGGCCAGACATATAGCCAATATGCTGTGATAATCTATTTGGCCTACTGCCCAAACCTCATTCCTACAGAACTGTTTTTATTAGGTTAATGTTACATTTCTTTTAAGTACATGTAAAAAAAAATATATAAATCTGAGTGTTAGATCTCGGCTTGCTTTTTGACTGCGAAAGTGATCTTGACTCAGAACATTTTGCTGACCACTGCTGTACACACTTCTGAATGCACCACACTCCACTGACGCCCAGTACAGTTCAATAGTCTGTTTCAACACCGTCGTCTTCTGTGTTTGCCCATGACTGGATTGCAAAGGATAGTGTTGTGATATGGATTTTAACTGTGGATGTGAGTTGACACCCGTCCGTCCGTCTGTCAGGCCCCGCGGGTGGAGGCTCAGATCCTGCTGGGTTCTCTGGTGTGTTTCCCTAACCTGTATGAGGAGCTGCCCGCCCTGCACCCCACCACCGCTGACGTGGTCATGACCAAGTTCAGAGACGTCAAGGTAACTGTCCTCATGTGGGGTGGTTGCTTAACTCTTGTCTTCAACCTGCTTTACTCTATAGCTTCAACCTGTAGGAACCGGTTCCAGAGAAGTGGTCATTTTGTACTATTTTACAAGATGGTCAGAGAGAGGGGTATATTGAAAAGATAGGAGGGGGACAGAGTTTGTCAAAGGGCAGTGGGCATTGAGTTTATTACCAATACTGACACGGGCATTAATGACCTGGAGGTGGCGTCATTAACCACTAGATCACTAGTACCCGTTAGACCACCTAACCCACATACTGTTTGATGTTGTATCAAACGCACATTAAACCTAATTACCTTTTTTTATTTCTATCCCTGTGGTACTGAGGGAGCATCAACGCCAGCCTAGCTAACTCTCTAATGGGTGATTAGCTATGCCACAGGCGCCCATTCACAGGACCTTGTTGTTATTGGGTCGCTTTTGGTTGATTGCTGGTTAAAGAGCTAATTCCATGCATGAGAGCGTTTCATATTTGGACAGAGAATTTCACACGATGGCATCTGATAGCCTGGGTCTGGCTATGAATGACAAAGCACTGGTTAATTCAGCCAATAGGGAGTCTGTTTTGTCTGTGTGTGCATCTGTGTTTTCAGCAGACCTACAGATTTTGCTGAAGCCCGAAGAATAAAACCGGCTGATTCGTACATTCATCTGTCGATTGATTGATTGACTCTGTTCTCTGTTTCAGGAACACATCATCAAACACATCCTGAGTTCAGCAAGAGATGAGCCTTCAGCCCCAGCCAGGTATTTTTCTCACGTCACGAGCTCTTGAATTAAACGACAATCAACACTTTACACTGACATAGATTATACGAAAAACATACATAGACATTTGTGAGGTAGATTACTAGCATATGACAGTAAGCAGTCTTTGTCTCTCTGACCTGTGGAAGACATCTGCCCAGCAGATTAATGTAATAATAATGGTGATAATGGTTGTGGCAGACAATAGGCCATGAGAGCTGGGGTTTTGGAGGGGGAAATAATCAATGCTGTCAGATTTGTCTGGTCATCCATACTGTAACCTAGCCAGACAGATTAAGCCAAGTGTCATCTGAAGTAATCCACTGACTGTAGGCTTATGGGGGAGTGAGGAGTAGTGTACTCCCCCTGCCTAGACGGCAGGGGGAGTACACTACTCCTCACTCCCCCAAATGGAACCCTATTCTCTATATAGTGCACTACTTTTTGAGCCCTATGGGCCCTGGTCAGAAATGTTACACTTTATATGGAATAGGGTTCTATTTGGTGGACAGTCTCTGTCTTCTGCAGGACCGGGCCCCCTCGGTGGAAGAGGTGCTAGTTTGGGTGTCCGTGCCACGGTGTTAGACAGCTAAATACTGAGAGACCTGGGGGGCTGGACGTGAGGGAATGGGGAGGACATTGGTGATATTTAGAACTGTCCTTGGTTATACTGTAGTCTACACAGCATATTGTCCCTGTTCGTCTCATACAAGGTCAGACTGACAATGACATTACCAGTTGATTAAGCGTTTACATTGCATTCGGAAAGTATTCAGACCCCTTCCCTTTTTCCACATTTTGTTACGTTACAGCCTTATTCTAAAATTGATGAAATTCATGTTTTTCCTCATCAATCTACACACAATACCCCTTAATGACAGTGAAAACAGGTTTTTAGAAATGTTTGCAAATGTATTAAAAATAAACGGTTACCATGTTTACATAAGCATTCAGACCCTTTGCTATGCGACTCGAAATTGAGCTCAGGTGCATCCTGTTTCCATTGATCATCCTTGAAATGTTTCTACAACTTGATTGGAGTCCACCTGTGGTAAATTCAATTGGTTGGACATGATTTGGAAAGCCACACACCTGTCTATATAAGGTCCCACAGTTGACAGTGCATGTCAGAGCAAAAAACAATCCATGAGGTCCAAGGAATGGTCCGTAGAGCTTCGAGACAGGATTGTGTCGAGGCACAGATCTGGGGAAGGGTACCACATTTCTTTTGCAGTATTGAAGGTCCCCAAGAACACAGTGGCATCCATCATTCATAAATGGAAGAAGTTTGGAACCACCAAGACAATTCCTGGAGCTGGCCGCACAGCCAAACTGAGAAATCAGGGGAGAAGGACCTTGGTCATGGAGGTGACCAAGAACCTGATGTTCACTCTGACAGAGCTCCAGAGTTCCTCTGGTGATGGAAGAACCTTCCAGGAGGACAACCATCTCCGCAGCACTCCACCAATCAGGCCTTCATGGTAGAGTGGCCAGATAAAAGCCACACCTCAGTAAAAGGCACATGACGGTCCGCTTGGAGTTTGCCAAAAGGCACTAAAGGACTCTTAGACCATGAGAAACAAGATTCTTTGGTTTGATGAAACCAAGATTGAACTCTTTGGCCTGATTGCCAAGCGTCACATCTGGAAGAAACCTGGCACCATCCCTACTGTGAAGCATGGTGGTGGCAGCATCATGCTTTGGGGATGTTTTTCAGTGGCAGGGACTGTAAGACTAGTCAGGATCGAGGGAAAGATGAACAGAGGAAAAGTACAGAGATATCCTTGACGAAAACCTGCTCCAGAGCACTCAGGACCTCAGACTGGGGCGAGGTTCACCTTCCAACAGTACAACGACCCTAAACACACAGCCAAGATAGCGCAGGAGTGGATTCGCGACAAGTTTCTGAATGTCCTTGAGTGGCCCAACCAGAGCCCGGACTTGAACCCGATCTAACATCTCTGGAGAGACCTGAAAATAGCTGTGCAGCGAAGCTCCCCATCCAACCTGCCAGAGGTTGAGAGGATCTGCAGAGATTGTAGCGTCATACCCAAGAAGACTCGAGGCTGTAATCGTTGAGGTGCTTCAACACAGTACTGAGTAAAGGGTCTGAATACTTATGTAAATGTGATATTTCAGTTTTTTTATACATTTTGCTAACATTTCTAAAAAAATTCATTATTGTGTGTAGATTGAGAGGAAAAAAACTATTTAAGCAATTTTAGAATAAGGTTGTAACGTAACAAAATGTGGACAAAGTCAAGAGGTCTGAATACTTTCCAAATGCACTGTATGTATGTGTTAATGTGGGTTTATGGGTTACCAACTTTAACATGTGACAAATTATAATGGGCTAAGATGTCTGTTTAAAAAACAGCCCAATAGAAAATGAATAGTAGTTGTGTTTGCCCCCGTCAGGTGTGTGGCCCTGTGCAGTCTGGGTATCTGGCTGTGTGAGGAGTTGGTCCACGGCACCCAACACACTCAGATCAAAGAAGCCCTCAACGTCATCTGTGTCACTCTGAAGGTAGCTATATATAATATGCCACTTTACTTAGCAGACGCTTTTGTCTAAAGTGACTAATAGTTCTGTGAGTGAGTGCGTACATTTCTAGTATGTGATCGCTGCAGGAATTGAACCCTTAACCTTGGTGCTTTTGGCGTCATCTGCCATGCACAGTGACTTGAATTTTGAAATGTGTTGCCTTGCCTTCATCCCTTGCCATGGGAAGTGTTCTGTTGCAGTCCCTGGTTAGAAGTAGCAGAGCAGCAGCAGTCTCCCTGGGGGCTGCCCTGGTCTGTGTGGTGTTTACTGGCACACTTAGTTTTAGCCTGCCTGGAGAGAGCAATGGGCTGCACTGAGTAGCCAGAAGAAGCTTACTGACAGTACCGACTGGTCTGGTCTGTGCCCCCCCCCCCACACACACACACACCACCAAACTCTAACCCAGCTAAATCTGGCCCGACTGTCAACATGTTTGGCTTCTCCACTGCGCTCCACTCTCCTCAGACAGAAGGCTAATCCAGTGAAGAATGCATGCTCCACCGACCTCAAGGAATTATTATATTTCTATCATCTGAAATGAGGGCGCCTGCCCAACGGGCCCCCCTTCTCTCCCTCCTCCTGTCCATACTGTTATCCAATCAAATGGGATGGCTGGTGATCCGGCCCATTGTTTTGTGTGGGCATTGGCACTGCTGGTCTGGAGAAGCACTCTGCAGTCTTCCTGAGCCAGGGTCACAATGAGAAGGAGAGGAGGAGGGTTGTCTCCCTGAGCCCCTCACACACCCCTCACACACTCACAATGGCTCTTCCTCAATTGTCGAAAATGTCCGTCCTCTCTTCACCTCCTTTCCTTTATTGCACTGATCTGAAATAACTGACCAGGTAGTAGCCTGTCACCTTTTCACCTGTCAAGTCTTTCCCAATTGGTGCAGATGAAGGGGAGGAGATTTTTAAGCAATTAAGATGGTGCCAGAAGGAGGAGCAGGGAATAGGAGGGTTGCCTCTCCCTGAGCCCCTTCAGCCTACACCTCTCACAGTGAGAGGAGCGTCGAGCCCCCCACCCTCCCTCTCAATGAGTGTTTGGGCCTCTTCCAGTCAGCAGAATTAGGCTCATCCACACCTTAATCCTGATCACAGATCAAGACAGTCTCTGACACAATGTGCTGTTTTTCTCCTGTCAGCTTGGCTCTACAACAGGGATGGGCAACTTTGATGGGGGGTGGGGGCCACAAAAAATTTGAACTCATCATGAGGGGCTGCAGTGGCTCATGGGTCTGCGTACCCACATTCATACCCACACATGCAGTCAGAGCCCTAGTCTTTTGGGGGCCCTAAGTTAAGTTGTGTTGAGGGAGGCAGTTTTATAGCAAGTTTGCTGCAATTCTACCATTTTGCCATGGAGGGGAGAGAAGATTTAGCAATTTTTATAACTAATTTCATGCAGTTCTAGAAATTATGCCATAGGATGGAGAGAAATGTTTGCAGTTTTTAATATGATATCTAAGTGAGTGACTAACAAAATCAATGGACGCCCCCGGTCGCTAATTCGACCATCTTCACTACAATCTACAAAATGTTAGCTGACAAGTGCTTATTAAGTGGCTGTCATTTACTGACAAAACAAGTGAAAAAATGCTGATGCAACCACATTTCAAAATGGCACATAGTGTATTCTACTATTCTAACTCTCAACAGTAAGTTGAGATGTTTTTTATGTGTTTTTGGCGGGGGGATTGATCTGCAGACCTACAAAAGGGGGGGCCTGCGGGCCGCAAGTTGCCCATCCCTGCTCTACACTACTCTACATCTGCTGAGAGTAGTGAGTGTTTTTGTCTGTTTTTTGTTTTTCAGTTTCCAAATAAAACTGTCGCGCTGGTGGCCTCCGACATTCTGCACTTGCTCATAAACTATGTCGATGACCTTCAGAAATTCCCCCCAGACACTCCAAAGAAAATAGTTGAGGTAAATTTGCGTGTCCATTTTATTTATGCGTTAAGGTATGTAAATTATTCCTGGAATTCTTTTCAAGAGTATCCTTTTTAAATTACAAAACAATACAATATATTTTTGCTTTCAATTTTGTTTTGACTCTTGTTTCAGATCCTCATAGCGACCGTAACTCACCTGCTCCCCACTACAGAATCTTCCCCTCATGAACTGGACAAGAGGGTATGTCACCTCACCTCATACACAACTCTCCTAGTCAAATGGAGACCTATTAATAATACAATGTTACTGTTAGTTTTCTGTTTACAGTACTGGCCTGACATGTTTTTTTGCAGAAGCACAATTCATTTTCTGTCATGATCCAGTATTTTGTTCTCTGCTGTATTGATGTAATCAAACTGTATTTGTTGTGGTCTGTCTGTCCCTAGTTGGTGGTGTCTCTGCTGTTGTGCCTCCTGGACTGGGTGATGGCTCTGCCTCCTAAGACTCTGCTGCAGCCTGTCCAAACACTCAGCCCTGACAAGGACAAGCCAGACAAGTCTGTCATCAGCTGTATCTATAAGGTATGCCCAATCCAAAAATGGAACATTCTATATGAGCTTTCTGAAGTAGCATTGTGAATTGATTGACTTCAAGACAATATATACAGTTTGTCGGAAGTTTACATACACCTTAGCCAAATACATTTAAACTCAGTTTTTCACAATTCCTGACATTTAATCCTCGTAAAAATTCCCTGTCTTAGGTCAGTTAGGATCACCACTTTATTTTAAGAATGTGAAATGTCAGAATAATAGTAGAGTGATTTATTTCAACTTTTATTGCTTTCATCACATTCCCAGTGGGTCAGAAGTGTACATACACTCAATTAGTATTTGGTAGCATTGCCTTTAAATTGTTTAACATGGGTCAAATGTTTCGGGTAGCCTTCCACAAGCTTCCCACAATAAGTTGGGTGAATTTTGGCCAATCCTCCTGACAGAGCTGGTGTAACTGAGTCAGGTTTGTAGGCCTCCTTGCTCGCACACGCTTTTCCAGTTCTGCCCACACATTTTCTATAGAATTGAGGTCAGGGCTTTGTGATGGCCACTCCATTACCTTGACTTTTGTTGTCCTTAAGCCATTTTGCCACAACTTTGGAAGTATGCTTGGGGTCATTGTTCATTTGGAAGACCCATTTGCGACCAAGCTTCCTGACTGATGTCTTGAAATATTGCTTCAATATATCCACATAATTTTACTTTCTCATGATGCCATCTATTTTGTGAAGTGCGCCTGTCCCTCCTGCAGCAAAGCACCCCCACAACGTGATGGTGTTTTCCGGCTCACAAGCCTCCCCCTTTTTTCCTCCAAACATAACGATGGTCATTATGGCAAACAGTTCTATTTTTGTTTCATCAGACCAGAGGACATTTCTCCAAAAAGTACAATCTTTGTCCCCATGTGCAGTTGCAAACCATTGTCTGGCTTTTTTATGGCGGTTTTGGAGCAGCGGCTTCTTCCTTGCTGAGCGGCCTTTCAGGTTACGTCGATATAGGACTCGTTTTACTGTGGATATAGATACTTTTGTACCTGTTTCCTCAGCATCTTCACAAGGTACTTTTCATACCAAAGTACGTTCATCTCTAGGAGACAGAAAGCGTCTCCTTCCTGAGCGGTATGACGGCTGCGTGGTCCCATGGTGTTTATACTTGCGTACTATTGTTTGTACAGATGAACGTGGTACCTTCAGGCATTTGGAAATTGCTCCCAAGGATGAACCAGACTTTTTATCTGAGGTCTTGGCTGATTTCTTTTGATGATTTTCCCATGATGTCAAGCAAAGAGGCACTGAGTTTGAAGGTAGGCCTGGAAATACATCCACAGGTACACCTCCAATTGACTCAAATGATGTCAATTAGCCTATCAGAAGCTTCTAAAGCCGTGACATCATTTTCTGTAATTTTCCAAGCTGTTTAAAGGCACAGTCAACTTAGTGTATGTAAACTTCTGACCCGCTGGAATTGTGATACAGTGAATTATAAGTGAAATAATCTGTCTGAGAACAATTGTCATGCACAAAGTAGATGTCCTAACCGACTTGCCAAAACTATAGTTTGTTAACAAGAAATCTGTGGTGGTTGAAAAACGAGTTTTAATGACTCCAGCCTAAGTGTATGTAAACTTCTGACTTCAACTGTAATGCCGACGTATCCGATTTTACTTGTACATATGCTAGCAGGGATCTCTGCTTCACGTTGACCGCAGCATCTAGTGGGGGTGTCGAACACAAACCATGTAGTAATATTTCTTTGTGTTTAGTTTTTTTTAATTTAGTAATGGAGCTATTAGCAGAGGCTTTCTGTGGCAGGGAGTATGTCTATCTGTCTCTGGAGTCATTAATGGTGGAACAGTTCAGGACTGCTTCGTTACATCTTTAATACAGACTGGGGGGACTCCTTCCTAATGCATGCCACAGCTGGCACTCAGTGCACCCAGACTCACTCACTGCTCAGTAGTCAGTCCTCGGTAGTCAGCACTCAATCACAGCATTCTCTCTTCCCATTACCACCCTCTCTGTCTCCATGGAAACGCACAGTGACGGGATTGGCAGATAATTTAATTACTTTCTCTCTTTCTTTCTTTCTCTCTCTATAGAAAACTACAGTCATGTGAAATACGGTAGTGTTAATTGATTGATTTCTTGGGGCTTTCTCCGATCTCCCCTTTCTTCCCTTCTCTACTCACAGGTGCTGCATGGCTGTGTGTATGGGGCCCAGAACTTCAACAGCCCCAGGTATTTCCCCATGAACCTGTCAGACCTGACCAGTCCTGACTACGACCCCTTCCTGCTGCTGGAGAGTCTGAAGGAACCAGAGCCCCTCCACTCCCCTGACTCAGAACGCTCCTCTAAACTACAGCCGGTCACCGAGGGTAAGAACACTACCTGTTCTGTTGCTACTTCTCCTTTTCTCAGTCACATTGTCATCTCTACATATCCTACTCGTTCATGTTTTAGTCCATATAATCTTGTGGATATTCAAAAGCCCCTTTTTAGAAACATATTGGTTGCACTTTACACTACAGAGTAACTATAACCATGTTTTTACCGTTATTCCGATCCAGACATTTTTGTTGCCCCACTGAAATAATACCAACTATCTGATGAGGAGAGGGAACATGGATGAGCTGAGTCCAGTCAGTGTGGCTGCTCTGCCTTAGGTCTGGCCTAGCCCTGATATGTCTGTAGCCTTCTTCATCATGGTGTCTAATGGAGGGTACCACTATATCAGTGCTAGGTGTGGCCTGGCTTGTTAAAGGTAGCAGTGCTAAGGACTGAATGTGATGTGAATGCAGCTAGGTTCCTCTGTGTCCTGACTCCTGTGTTAGATTCAGAGCAGCAGGGAGCCTCTGTACCTGGGCACCTGCAGCTTTTTCCATCAGGAGAAAATGACTAATCATTGGAGCACTTTGTGAGGCATGCTGCTTTCCTTCCAAAGTTGTTAGCAACTAACTGTCTTTCTCTCCGGTGGGTCCTCTATCTATAATCCTCTATCTATCCATTTATTTGTTTATTTCACTCCTTTTCTTTTGGTGTTGCAGAGGATGGCTGGATGGAGAGAGGGAAGGGAAGATGTTACCTTTTTATTTATACAGGTTTGCCTCATTGAGATCAGAAGTGCTTATGCAAGAGAGACCTGTACCTGAAAGGGCACCTTCGATTTTGTTGGAGAGAGAGGGAGAGAAACCTGTCATCATGTTCTGTCGATAGACACATTCTTTTTCCCTGTAATGGCTCGCTCAGGGTTTGTGCAGCTCTGTGGGACTGTAATTATGCTTATTGCAAAGGGATGGCTGCTAGCACACGGAGTGTGATGGCATTGGCTTGTTCTCTGCATGGTGCCACACAGAAATGTAAAGAGATTCTCAGTTGGAGCAATTGAGGTATCTAGTGTTCTAACTGGAATCTAGCGCTCTACTACACAGACCTTGATTTCTTCATCATACCCTAAATGCGCTTTGATTGGCTAGATTCCACAGACAGAGTCCTCTCCCTCATCCCTCTACACTCTGTTGGAGATAAACTCTGACACTACAAATACCTGGTCCCACTGGGATGAGCTGATACCTACATGTTATTGACTGGCTGACTGACTGACTGGCTGACTTCTCTTTTTCTATTTCTTCTCTGTTTATTGACACTGGCCTTGAAATGTCAACATTAAACAGATTCCAATACATACCCCTGTTCTAATTGTAGAGCTCTTCCTCTCTTTATCTCCTTATTCTTCCTCTCTCCCTGTAGTACGGAGCCGTATCCAGCATGGTCTGATCTCCATCGCAGCCAGGACAGTCATCACCCACCTCGTCAACCACCTTGGCCACTACCCCATGTCTGGAGGCCCTGCTACCTTGACCAGCCATGTCTGTGAGAACATGGACAACCCCTACAGCGAGAGCCCTGACCTGGCCCCAGAGCTCTTCGACGGGCCCAACCTACAGTTCTTTGTCCTGAACGGTACCACCCTCCTGTCCTGTCTCCAGATCCGGGCTGAGGACGGTGTGCCCGGAGGTGGGATGTCTGCAGGCCTCACCACTACCAGCGCCTGTGTGAGGGTTATTGTTAGGGATATCTCCGGCAAACACTCGTGGGACTCGGCTGTACTCTACGGCCCGCCTCACTGTGGTGCTCCTAACCAGCCCCTGCACCTCTACAGTAAAAGACCTACAGAGAGAACGAATACAGATGGGGAGAAGAACCGCGCAGGGGAGCTTGGCGAGAGGGAGGAGAGGGAAGAGGGGGCTGCACTGGAGGAGGAGGAAGAAGAAGAAGAGGTGGTTGTGGTGCTGGGAGAGGATGAGCTGGGAGAGGAGGAGCAGGGGGAGGCTGTGGAGGAGGAAGAAGAGGGGGAGGAGGAAAGTGCCTTGGAGCTGATGGCCCCGCAGGCCAAGCGTGTGTGTCGGGAGGTGGTTCCGTCCTGGGACTCCCTACGAGAAGATGACGTTCTAGATGAGATGCTGCAGTACCTGGGCTACTCCAGCCCCGAGTGTCTGCAGCGCGCCGGAGCCCCCCTCAACATCCCCGCCCCGCCCCCTGTCTGCGTCTCGGAGAAGCAGGAGAACGACGTGATCAATGCCATCCTGAAGCAGTGTGCTGAGGAGAGGGACTTTGCGGTGCACAGGGGGAATGGGCTGAGCATGAGGGCTGTGGAGCAGGGGGAGCCGGAGCCCCACAGGCCCCAGTCAGCCTTTTACTACTGCAGGCTGCTACTCAACATCCTGGGCATGAACTCCTGGGAGAAGAGGTGAAAGAGAGACCAACCACACCACAAACTAGGGTCCTGTTCAGTGGGGCATGAAGCAGGAGAAAACTTTTTGAAACTGAGTGAAAGCGAGGTACTACCTTGTCCAAAATGAAAAGCCCAATTTCAGTTTCCATTTCAAACCGTTTCAAAAAGTTTTGCTACACTATGCCCTACTGAACACAACCAAAATCATAGTTTACAGTTGATTTAAGTTTTTATAATGAAATAGATGTATTCTGTTGGTATTAATTTAGAGAACTGGGACATTTGATGACAATGTTTTAGAGATCCAGTAGATTCAGGTAGAGGATGGGTATGTGATGATTTAACTTTAGCTTGTTGTCGGCTTTGGCTTGTTTTCCTAGCTTGTTCTAGGTACTGTGCTAAATTCAGATAGTGGGAAACTGCATTCTGTGTCACTGCTACCGCAAGCCTTGTTTGTCTCTCAGCCCGTCAGATTTAGTATAATCAGCTTAGACTAGTCCAGCTCTCTCACTCTCTCTCTCGCACTCTCTTTGTCTTTCTGTTTATCTCCCTCTCTGTCTTTCGCTGTTCATCCCCCCCCCCCCTCTCTCTCTCTCTCTCTCTCTCTGTGTGTCCGTCTGTCTGTCTCTTTCTGTTTCTCTCTCTATAATCTCATCCACCTCATTATCACCACACTTCACTTAAATTACTTTACTTAGATTCATTTCCGAAGCAGCTATTTCTGATGGCTTTTCCCATTGCATTGATGTCTTTGAAGTATTATCTCATTGTATTACGAGAGATGGATGCTGGGTCTTTATTGATGAGAACTAATTGAGCTAAATGGAAACCGCGCATCACATCGAGCCCTAATGGCCGTGTTTATCAGTGAACACATGTTTTCTCCATCCATCTATCCAGGAGCAGTGCTCGACATAAAAATAGCCCCTTCCATTAATTTCTCCCCTTCATTACTCGTCCGAAAATATATCTTTAACAGGTTTATGTGTTTTGAATGGGGGGGGGGTTTATGAGTGTGATGGGGTTTATATGAAAGATCTCTTATCTTATGAGTGGAATGGAGGGTCAGGCACTAGAACATACATTTATTAGCCTACTCCCATCACAGAAAGGGAGAATAAAAGGACACAGACTTTTAAAAACCCTGCCTCTCTCTCCTTTAAAAAAAAACATTTGATTAAATCATGATTTTAAATTGGGGGAAAATGCATCACTTTCCTTCCCCTGGCATTCATACCACATTCAGTGTTTCCCCTTGGGTTGTTTTCAGCAGCTGTGGCAAAGTTGGGGCGGCAGGTAGCCTAGTTGTTAGAGCCTTGGACTAGTAACCGAAAGGTTGCAAGATCGAATCCTTGTACTGACAAGGTAAAAATCTGTCATTCTGCCCCTGAACAAGACAGTTAACCCACTGTTCCTAGGCCGTCATTGGAAAAAAAGAATTTGTTCTTAACTGACTTGCCTAGTTAAATAAAGGAAATTAAAAACTTTTTTTTTTTAAGTTAGCGTAGTGGGCGTAGCCAATTGCGGGGTCTTAACTAAAGTTTTTAAAGGTCCTCTTGGCTGCAGATATTTTATTTGCTGTTTTAAAGCTAATTCCTCCAATTCTACACATTTTTTCCATGAGTGGCTCAAGCATTATTAAAAAATATATATGCATTTTTAACCCTTTTCAGACAGCCAGCAGAATATCACCTAGAGTACCCCGCGTAGTAAACCACTTGTCGCTCTAGTCAAAGCTGCTAGTGCCTTCACACACGAGGGCGACAGCCACCGGTGACCATAGCAACAAAATAAACAAACATTATCAACGTGCGAATAAATAATCGGTATAAGACTATAAACATGCATAAAAACGTATATACATGCAACATAAATTATTCATCCAAAATGGATTAGAAAACTATTATTTTTGTTCAAACGTGACTCTGTAAACTGATAGTGTTAGCTAGCTAGAGTGGGCAAGTGAGCTGGTGCTGCTGTTGGACATGCGTGCAGACGTATCACCACGCAGGCAACGTTTTCTACTGTGATTGGTCAACAACGACAGCACAGCTTCAAAAATAGAGCAGAATCCTATTTTCTCCGCCTCGGCTGCTTTGCTTCCTCGGGCACGAGCACCACTGACCGCTCCGCCTGGATAGAATTTTGCCCCGGTCTAGGCTTCATTGAAAATGAATGGGCCAACCTTTCTAGTGCGCGCTGTCTGTTAGCGACTTTAGACTGTCTATTTTTTATTGGTGATTGTTAGTTTTAAAAGATGATCTTATCAAAAATATATAGCTCCTTTTTATCTTTTCTACATACTTTATCTGGTTTTAGTAGTTTAAGTTTACACTGACACAATTTCCATCATGAAAATTATTTTGACTAGTGGAAACACTGCGGTTTATTCCTCGTTAGACTAATATATTGCAATTCACTCTCGGGGGTAGCGAGCTTGCAGGCACTGTGTAATAACGGCCTTTCATGCTGTTCCCGCTTGCCGCCTCTGAAATGGCTCACTTTCAATGGAGAAAATGAAGACCATTACGTTGTAACAAGCTAATAAAGAGGCCCATACTCAAATGGTGAAAGGGTGGGAGGAGGAGAAACACCACGAAACAAAGTCCTTTCATGAAAGTAGTTGTGGCTTTTACACCCCCCACTTGAGGACCTCTCGCCTACACTAAGCTGCTAATGTTCAAGCTCCAGATGGGAGAACATAATGCACAATTTTAAAAACTCCATATCTCATGTTGTGATGCTGGTAACTAAGATCTAAGCCTATTGATTTCTCAGGATCATCTGTGCAATACTTGCTATAAAGTAGCAGAGTAGTTGTGTTTTTGGCTAAAAATCTTGAGGGATTTTTTTGGGGGGGGGTCTCAGAGTTACTGCCACCACTGCATGCGTCTTGTTTGGCTGCGGTTTGACTCGATTGGTCTGATTTTCCAGGAAATACTGTGACTAAAACGAAGAGGTGGCCATTTAGTAGTGTGGGCCTGTTCATGGTGGAGAGAGAGTCTGGAGGGAGAGGTCTGGGGCTACTTAGTGAATGTATGTGGACTATAGCCCTAATCACCTGATCACTGTCTGCCTGTAGGGAGTGAGGATGCAGGGCCTTGTTGTTGTAGAATAGACTAGAATAGATACTTTGTCCATACTCCGTGTGTTGTTGCAGTCAAGCTTGATAATCTTTAGAATCTATACCAAGACCTCATGGTGTTGTAAATATAATCTGTAGGCTCTGTAGAATCTATGCCACAATTATTTATGCCAATGGCATATACACTTGTTTTCGGTCATAGGAGTAACTTCCATCTCCTGAAGAAGAACGAGAAACTGCTTAGAGAGCTGAAGAACCTCGACTCCAGGCAGTGGTAAGTTACTGTTTCTCTTTCAGACTGAAAAAGTGACTGTTTTACTTTTAGGGAACAACAAAAATATGTCCTTATCTTTCTCTTGTTCATTGTCTTTTCTCCCAATGTCCCTCTTTTCCTCTAGTCGAGAGACTCACAAGATAGCCGTGTTTTACGTGGCGGAGGGGCAAGAGGACAAGCACTCTATCCTGTCTAACACCAGTGGTAGTCAGGCCTACGAGGACTTTGTCTCTGGGCTGGGCTGGGAGGTAAGACAGACCCCTACTCTCTGCACTACAACCTTTCAGCATCACTTTATATAAGCTTTATATGTATCATTAATAGTGAGTTATATTAATATTACATTGTATTGTTTTCTGCCTCTTGGAGGGACTTTGTGACGTGGGTGGTTGTTAGGGTTAATGTATGGTTGTGTCCAGTGATGATGGTCCTTTGTGTGTGTGTGTAACAGGTGAATCTGACCAGTCACTGTGGCTTCATGGGAGGTCTTCAGAGGAACAAGAGCACGGGTCTAACCACGCCTTACTTCGCCACCTCTACCGTCGAGGTCATGTTCCACGTCTCCACACGCATGCCCCCCGACTCTGACGACTCACTCACCAAAAAGGTCTGTTATGATGTTCCAGGAAATGGTAGTTGACGTCTTTGTGGAAAAAAGTAATGTCCGACTGCAACCCTGTTATGCTCTCTCATTGAGATGCGCACAATCTGTCTGTACCGCTCACTCCCTTTTCACTCAGTCAGCAGGCTGTAGGTTATTTTGTGTTGCAACCTTAGATGACCACTGATCCCCTACAGAGAGAGATACCCAATGTCTGCTCTGTGTCTCTTACACAGACATCACTCTGTAGTGCTTGTCTGTACCACCCGACTCCTACAATGCGGAACAAAAAGACAGTCTCAGACGGCGCTGTTCGTAGTCCGCTACTAACCATTATATGACCAGCTCTCTCAGGTGGCTCACATTTCTACCTGCAGAGAGCTGTTTCTGTGTGAACTTGAGCCCCACAGAGAAACATGCCATGTTTTGCTACAGAAAAGTAGAGGAAATGAAATGTCCTTCCAGCAACAGGGGGAAAGGGGGAGAAACAATATTCTCACCTTAATCCCCCTCTCTCTTATGTCCTCATGAAGCCCTTTCTCCTTCCGTCTAGCCTCCTCTCCCTTTACCTCACTCACCTAATTATTTATCTTTTCTCCTTCCCGTTGGAACACGGCAGCGTTTCTCTCTCTTTCCCCCTCCGTCACTTTTACCTCAGACTTCACCTCTCTCTGTTGTTTTTGTCCTCTTCTACGAATGTCCATCTGCATTGGTATTATTTTTCAGCAGGCAGAAATGGAATAAGAGCGCAGAGGGCTTGGGCTGTAATGAGTTTGCCTGTGAGGCCGGACCATGATACAGCCTGTAGCCATAGATGTCCGCGGCGATGAACAATGAAGTATCTTTAGAGCTGTCCCCTCACTTCCCCTAGCATCCGTCTTCAACAGTGGCATTACACACACAGCCCTGGCCAGACACTAAGGTGCTGCTTATACCAACAACAGACTCATTAATGAACGCAGACCGACACGAGGGGAATATTGAAATGGGGTGTGTACAGTGAGGGAGAAAACTATTTGATCCCCTGCTGATTTTGTACGTTTGCCCACTGACAAAGAAATGATCAGTCTATAATTTTAATGGTAGGTTTATTTGAACAGTGAGAGACAGAATAACAAAAAAATCCAGATAAACGCATGTCAAAAATGTTATAAATTGATTTGCATTTTAATGAGGGAAATAAGTGTTTGACCCCTCTGCAAAACATGACTTAGTACTTGGTGGCAAAACCCTTGTTGGCAATCACAGAGGTCAGACGTTTCTTGTAGTTGGCCACCAGGTTTGCACACATCCCAGGAGGGATTTTGTCCCACTCCTCTTTGCAGATTTTCTCCAAGTCATTAAGGTTTCCAGGCTGCCGTTTGGCAACTCGAACCTTCAGCTCCCTCCACAGATTTTCTATGGGATTAAGGTCTGGAGACTGGCTAGGCCACTCCAGGACCTTAATGTGCTTCTTCTTGAGCCACTCCTTTGTTGCCTTGGCTGTGTTTTGGGTCATTGTCATGCTGGAATACCCATCCACGACCCATTTTCAATGCCCTGGCTGAGGGAAGGAGGTTCTCACCCAAGATTTGACGGTACATGGCCCTGTCCATTGTCCCTTTGATGCGGTGAAGTTGTCCTGTCCCCTTAGCAGAAAAACACCCCCAAAGCATAATGTTTCCCACTCCATGTTTGACGGTGGGGATGGTGTTCTTGGGGTCATAGGCAGCATTCCTCCTCCTCCAAACACGGCGAGTTGAGTTGATGCCAAAGAGCTCCATTTTGGTCTCATCTGACCACAACACTTTCACCCAGTTGTCCTCTGAACCATTCAGATGTTCATTGGCAAACTTCAGACGGGCATGTATATGTGCTTTCTTGAGCAGGGGGACCTTGCGGGCGCTGCAAGGTGTGTTACCAATTGTTTTCTTGGTGACTATGGTCCCAGCTGCCTTGAGATCATTGACAAGATCCTCCCGTGTAGTTCTGGGCTGATTCCTTACCGTTCTCATGATCATTGCAACTCCACGAGGTGAGATCTTGCATGGAGCCCCAGGCTGAGGGAGATTGACAGTTCTTTTGTGTTTCTTCCATTTGCGAATCATCGCACCAACTGTTGTCACCTTCTCACTAAGCTGCTTGGCGATGGTCTTGTTGCCCATTCCAGCCTCGTGTAGGTCTACAATCTTGTCCCTGACATCCTTGGAGAGCTCTTTGGTCTTGGCCATGGTGGAGAGTTTGGAATCTGATTGATTGCTTCTGTGGACAGGTGTCTTTTATACAGGTAACAAACTGAGATTAGGAGCACTGCCTTTAAGAGTGTGCTCCTAATCTCAGCTCGTTACCTGTATAAAAGACACCTGGGAGCCAGAAATCTTTCTGATTGAGAGGGGGTCAAATACTTATTTCCCTCATTAAAATGCAAATCAAGGGCCTCCCGGGTGGCGCAGTGGTCTAGGGCACTGCATCGCAGCGCTAGCTGCGCCACCAGAGACTCTGGGTTCGTGCCCAGGCTCTGTCGCAGCCGGCCGCGACCGGGAGGTCCGTGGGGCGACGCACAATTGACCTAGCGTCGTCCAGGTTAGGGGGGGTTTGGCTGGTAGGGATATCCTTGTCTCATCGCGGACCAGCGACTCCTGTGGCGGGCCGGGTGCAGTGCGCGCTCATCAAGGGAGCCAGGTGCACGGTGTTTCCTCCGACACATTGGTGCGGCTGGCTGGAGGCGCGCTGTGTTAAGAAGCAGTGCGGTTGGGTTGTGTTTCGGAGGACGAATGGCTTTCGACCTTCGTCTCTCCCGAGCCCGTACGGGAGTTGTAGCGATGAGACAAGATAGTAATTACTAACAATTGGATACCACGAAATTGGGGAGAAAAGGGGGTAAAATTTTATATTAAAAAAAGCAAATCAATTTATAACATTTTTGACCTGTGTTTTTCTGGATTTTTTTGTTATTCTGTCTCTCACTGTTCAAATAAACCTACCATTAAAATTATAGACTGATCATTTCTTTGTCAGTGGGCAAATGTACAAAATCAGCAGGGCATCAAATACTTTTTTCCCTCACTGTATGTTTTGGGAGGAACCTAGTTTGACCTGAGAAAGACGTTCATGGGGGGACGTTCTAATTTGTTTATAGCGGTGGCCAATAATACACACGCATAGATGCAGTGTTTTCATATTGAGTATAGTAGATGAGAGGATTGGGATTGTACCAGAGGAACATTGTGGTGTATAATGACCTGTAATAAGCAGATGGATCGTTAGCTGTGATGAGCGGTTTAGAGAGAGGAGGGGTGTCTTTTATCACAGTCTGATTTGAGGGGTTGAATAACGACCTGAAACACCACTGATTGCTTGCTTCCTGTGAGCACTGTCTGGTTCCTCACTCACACTGCTGATAATGTGAACTAACATGCATCCAGTCGGTCAGATGACCTCTAAGATATGACCCTAAAATGAAGGAAAATTCTAACCACCGTATCTCACATATGAGCCTCCCATTTCATTGCTCAAATCACTCATTCCATCCTCCAGCCCCCCAAAACGCCTGTCTGTCTTCATGTACTGCACCAGTCCTCACCGCGCTACTCATAATTAGTTGCTGCAATTTAGGTGGGTATGTATGGCAGCAAAGCAAGGTTTGTACACTACATTGCCAAAAGTATTTCAAATTAGTAGATTTGTCTATTTCAGACAAATTGAGCACACAGCCATGCAATCTCCATTGACAAACATTGGCAGTAGAATGGCCTTACTGAAGAGCTCAGTGACTTTCAACGTGGTACCGTCATAGGATGCCACCTTTCCCACAAGTTAGTTCGTCAAATTACTTCTCTGCTAGAGCTGCCCCGGTCAACTGTAAGAGCTGTTATTGTGAAGTGGAAACATCTAGGAGCCACAACGGCTCAGCCGTGAAGTGGTAGGCCACACAAGCTCACAGAATGTCACCGCCGAGTGCTGAAGCATGTTGCACGTAAAAATCGTCTGTCCTCTGTTGCAACACTCACTACCAAGTTCCAAACTGCCTCTGGAAGCAACGTCAGCACAAGAACTGTTTGTCGGGAGCTTCATGAAATTGGCTTCCATGGCCAAGCAGCCACACACAAGCCTAAGATCACCATGCGCAATGCCAAGCATCGGCTGGAATGGTGTAAATCTCGCCGCCATTGGGCTCTGGAGCAGTGGAAAAACGATCTCTGAAGTGATGAATCACTCTTCATCTGGCAGTGCGATGAACGAATCTGGGTTATTGGGATGCCAGGAGTACGCTACCTACCCCAATGCATAGTGCCAACTGTAAAGTTTGATGGAAGAGGAATAATGGTTTGTGGTTGTTTTTAATGGTTCGGGCTAGGCCCCTTAGTTCAGGTGAAGGGACATTTTAACGCTACAGCATACAATGACATTCTAGACGATTCTGTGCTTCCAACTTTGTGGCAACAGTTTGGGGGAAAGCCCTTTCCTGTTTCAGCATGTCAATGCCCCAGTGCACAAAGCGAGGTCCATACAGAAATGGTTTGTCGAGATCGGTGTGGAAGAACTTGACTGGCTTGCACAGAGCCCTGACCTCAACCCCATCGAACACCTTTGGGATGAATTGGAACACCGACTGCGAGCCAGACCTAGTTGCCCAACATCAGTGCCTGACTTCACTAATGCTCTTGTGACTGAATGGAAGCAAATCCCCGCAGCAATGTTCCAACATCTAGTGGAAAGCCTTCCCAGAAGAGTGGAAGCTGTTATATCAGAAAAGGGGGGACCAACTCCCTATTAATGCCCATGATTTTGGAATGAGGTGTTCGATGAGCAGGTGTCCACATACTTTTGGTAATGTAGTGTATCTGTGGGTGGTGGGGGCCCCCCAAACCCCCTTGTTTGTCCCAAATTGCACCCCTTCTCCTATGTAGTGCACTACTTTCGACCAGAGCCCAGTAGTGCACTATATAGGGAATAGGGTGCCATTTTGGACCCATCACATGTCTGTCATAGTGAGGGGCCTGGAGCGTAGCTCTCGCTTCTGCTCCCCCTTCACCCGGCGGTCCGCGCTGCACATGGCCATAATGTAGCCAAATTAGATCTGGCCGTTGCTGTCCCCCTGGTTAAACTCATATCATGACTCCTCAGCAGCTGATTGGATTTGGAGAGGCTGGAGGAGATGCTATCCAACAGAGCAATCTGCAGCTAGACACTAAACCATGTTAACCAGACACTAAAGCGTGTCAGCTCAGCCAGCGAGAGAGCGGCCAGCAGACACACACACACACACACACACACACACACACACACACACACACACACACACACACACAAACAGAGTCAGTCTCACACACATACACACTCCAGCCCCGCATATTTATTTGTTGTTTTGACTAGTACCGTTCCCCCATCTCCCCACAGACAGTGACAGCAGGCGTATCGAAGGTTGAAGGCTGAGAATACATCCACACCCTCTGGGTCTTAAGATTTATGAATGAGGGCTGCTGATGTGATATGTGAAGAGGGAGATGTTTCATGCAGCAGCTAACAGCTATCTGCTCTGCAATGGATAAGGATTACATTTTGTGAATTGCTCGGAGGAAAAAATTAGTTTCCTATTTATTGAGAGCAGAGGATGAGAACAAGGTGCTATACAGGCCAGGGTCATGTTCATTAGGGCACACAACAAACATTTTATGAGCTTTTCTTATTAGATAAGTCCATGTACTCCCTCCTGTTTTCGTCAGTTTTTGTATCTAATGAACACACTGTGGCCCTCAGTGATTGAGTGAACGGTAAGATGGAGAAAGCTTTAGAAAGATGGAGTGAATGTGAGAAGATGGAGTGAGCTGTGGAAGACGGATGGGTACTGGGGTCTAAAGCAGCGTGTGGCGGGGCAGCTCCTGTCACTCTTCAAGGTTAATGATAGAGGAGTCTTAGGCATCCAGCGACCTCTCTGCCTGCCCCACACAGGACACAATGTGTTAGAAGATCCTGGATGAATGAAGGAGCCTTAGACACTTTATTCAGAGTTTCACAGGAGGAGTGCTGATATAGGAACAGTTTTGCTTTTTAGAACACAATGAAAAAGATTACATGAACAGGGGGCGGAAACTGATCCTAGATCAGCACTCCTACTCTGAGATGCTTTTTGAATAGGGGGCCCTGAGAGAATGAGTATCAGACAAAGACGGCCTTAGTTTTGACATTCATCGGGGATGCCAAGCTCCAGGCTCTCACTTAAAGTGTGACTGTGTTCAATCGTCCTCTGCCATGTGAATGAATTACATGAACTTGAACACTATTTTTGAAAACGTCGACATTGACTAGACGGGGACACTCACCCTGTTGCTCTCTCTCTTATCTCTTCCCCTCTCCTCCTCTCACCTGTCCTCCTAGCTACGCCATCTTGGGAATGACGAGGTGCACATTGTGTGGTCGGAGCACTCCCGAGACTACAGGAGAGGCATCATCCCCACGGAGTTTGGAGACGTCCTCATCATCATCTACCCCATGAAGAACCACATGTACAGCATCCATATCCTCAAGAAGCCAGAGGTAGGTTCAGATCTGTCCCACATCCACCCGAATCTCCCATGTCTGTAGATGTTTTCTTCATCACATTAACATTAAGGTATCCTAGATTCCATTTCCTGTCATTGCCCTTGAGCAAGGCACTTAACTGCTAAACTGCTCCAGGAGCGCCGCATCTTGACTGACCCTGGCTTCCAACCCACTTTTTTTGTGTGTGTTTCTCATGGGGGGTTGGGTTAAAAGCAACAAACAAAAAAAATAATTGTTCTGAAAAATTACAATGGACAATAACAGCTATTCCTGCTGCAGTGTTCTATTTTATATATATTTATATAAACCAAATAAACATGTCTCGTGGCACTCCTGCTTCCTGCTCAGTTATGTCCGGACTAATCGGGTCAACAGGATTCTTAGAATTAAATTGTGGTATAGATATGGCTAGAAGATGGGTCTGTCCCTTCAGAGTCTGGGGAAATGTGGAAAGATGGCCAGATAAGGACAGAAAGGAGGTCTGGCTTTCATGAAAGTCAATTCTGGCACTGAAACGACATCAGCCATAAAGTGCTTTTATGTTATTTTATCAAATGAACATTGCATTCCCTGGGATCTGATAGACGAAGACCACTATTTACTGTTATTGGTTTATAAAGTTTCTTATATCGTTCTGGCTTTATCTAATCAATGGTAACTTCCTTAGTTGTTTTCTTTTTCTCACTCTACCCCCCCCCCCCCATCCCCCCTCTAGGTCCCATTTTTCGGGCCGCTGTTTGATGGAGCCATAGTGGATGAGAAGATCCTTCCCACCATGGTCCGGGCTACAGCCCTCAATGCCAGCAGGGCTCTAAAATCCCTCATCCCCCTCTACCAGAACTTGTATCCTTCCCCATCTCTCTACCCTGACTCTGCCTACCTCAGCTGTCCAGCACACTGCCTGTAGGGGGGAGATAAAACCACAATACACTGCGTGATCTGTTACGCCTATCCTCGCCTGTGGCTAGTGCTGTCACGTTAACGTGTTGTTTGTTGAGCTTGTTATTTTTCACTAGCAAGGGAGATCAGTAGTGTGTGTGTGTGTGTGTAAGTGTGTGTGTGTGTGTGTCAACTTGCTGTAGAGACGGGCAAAGGAAATAGGTTGACAGACAGACCAGTTCCTGACTGCACTGCAAGCTAAAGAGACGTAATGGTAGAACAGCGTCTCTCTCGCTCGATAATTATCGATGTCTCATCCCCTTCCGCACTGTATTTTTCAACATGTAGAGCTTCACATTCTGCTTGGTGCGAAGAGGTGACAGCATTTTTCTCCAATAAACCGCAGGAGCCTCTGATCATTGCCCATCGTCTCCTAACGATGATTCAGAGCAATTTGCTTTTGAAATGGTTTGGTAGTGATTTCTATTTTGCCTCTACTTTGACTCACACCAGCGCCAATATCATGGCTACTCTTAAAAACATAAATTCTACTTGATCCCTTTGAATGGCACATTTTTGGGGTGATTACGTAGCTTAATTTTTGCCAAATTGTTTCAATGTTGTCCAATAATGAAATGCTTCAGTAGCAGTTTCTTTCTCGTGGCCTCTCCTCTTTCTTCTCACTTTGACTCAGTCCATCACTAATAGCATGGCTTTTAAACTCAGTCCATCACTAATAGCATGGCTTTTAAACTCAGTCCATCACTAATAGCATGGCTTTTAAACTCAGTCCATCACTAATGTTGATCCTTTTGAATAGTAGCATAATTTTGCCAAATAGTTTCAATATTATCCAATAATAATATCGCTGTTACAAAATGTATGTAATGTCAATATGAACGTTAATGCTTCAGTATATTATACCTTGACTCAATAGAGAAAGCTTCCAGCAGTTTCTATGCCATGTAGAAATAAACTCTAATCTATAACCAAGTACCACTTTGCCCTCCAGTCCAGTTTGCTTCTAGGTACTGAAGTGAATGTGTAATTTCACCTATACTTTCTTCCCCATTTGTCATTTATTTTATTCCTCCCTGGAAAGTGCTACTATGTTGACCACTCAAGCTCGCATGCTTCAAATCCCCACCTCTAAATACTCTATCTCAAACCTCTAACCCCTCTTTTCAAGCTCTTCTCTTTTCAAAAAAGGATAATACTGCTCGAAAACAAAGCAAAAAATAAGGGGGTGAAAAGCCATTCGCATCTGCCATGTTCTCGGAGCGAATGATTGTTTGGCTCGGCTTGAGACTGCTCGCAGCAATCTCACCCGTGTGTGTGTGTGGGGGGGGGGGGGGGAGCAGAGCAGGGCTCGATACTGGACTGGGCTATTGATTGGCGTGAGTTGCACCGGTCGATGGGCCTGACAGCCAGAATTACAGTAATCTGTCATTATCGACGGATGTCTTTCCAGACTATCTCTCTATCTGCCTCCAGCCCCTCTTTGTTTTGTTTCTTTCCACTCTTTTTTTCTTTTACTTCAGGTTTTCTCACTCTTTTGACAAAATGTGTGTGAGAGGGGGACAGAGAGATCTTGTCTTTCAGCAGGCAGCTAATTGAAGTCTGTGTAAGGGATGATTCATAGTGATGTTTTAAGCCTGTGTGTGTGTGCCCGCGGTTGCTGCTTTCGTGTTTGCGTGTTAAGGGAGATGTTCTCTAAATGCCTTCCACTGAGGGGCTTTTAGGGAGCACTGAGGCAGAAGGAATTGAGTGGTCCCACTGGACCAGCAACACTGTGACACTGAGCAGTACTTAGTTACCTGTTGATAGAGCAGCAGAGCACAGCCAGTAAACGGTCGGTCGGTGGGTGGGCGGGCGTGTTGGGCTATTCTCTCCTTTCATTCCTCAACAGTAGATGTACAATGGTTCTGCAACAACAACCCCCCCCCCCCCACCACCACCACCACCTCTGACGGATCGTTCTTGTACAATGTGAACAAACAACATTATTGATTATGATGATTGTAATGGCGTTATTAGTGAAATCCACTGGAGAAAAGGATTTCCTGTCTTCCTCTAAGGATGATTGGTTATTTCCTGTGTTCTGCTGTGTTCTGGAATGAGTCCTTGTTTTGTTTTACGGAACAAATTTGGCATTCAGTGCTGTAATTTTCCTTTTTCAATTAGGAAACAGGGTGCAGCGGATTGGAAATTGAAGACTCAACCGATATACTATTGAATAGTGGACTCATAGAATTACATATTGAGTCCCTATTTAATAATGTATGATCTCTGTGAGTGGACTTGAAATCAGGTCAAACTGCGTTACAGCAGCAAACTGGAGCTTGTAGTGATGGTGTGACGTAGGTTAGTTCCCCCACAATCCCCCTGGAGTGCAGCAGTGCCCAACCCCAGAGCAGCTAAGTGATCCTGTTCATAAAGGAGAACACTGGGTTCTTTATCTCCTCCAGAGGCTGCCCGCCTGCCGACCGCCTTGCTTTGTGAAACCACATCAAAAGAGCCTTTTCTCCTCTTATTCTTCATCCTCTACGTACCTTTTTCTGAACGGAGCAGCGCCAGGCGATGAAGCCTGCCTTTTTTGTTTGAGTCGTGGTTTTAGATGTTGCGAACACTCTCTCTGTCCGCCATCTATCCCTTTACCTCTCTTTTCTCGCTCTCCTCTGCCTCTTCTCCCCTCCTTCTGCACGCGCCCGTCGATCCCACTCTCTCCTCCACACTAAGTTTCAGTTCATGCTCTTGGCCCCGGGGCTCGTCCATCTGCCTCCACTCACTGATCCCTCATTTGCCATGACTGTGAAATCAGTGCTTGGAAGGGAGAAAAGGGCCCCCTTTTTCTGCTGCTGGTCTTAATGTCTGGTGGACTCAAATAGCAGATAGCTGCTACAGTACCTGGCGTCAGGCAGCGCTGCGAATCATGGCACGTCATGGAGCTGCTGGGCAAACACAGCCAGAGAGAGGCTCAGGGTAACACAGGCAGCGTAACCCAGGCCTCTATCCTATCGCAGATATCAGGCTTTTGTTGCTACATCGCTAAGAGTAATCCAAGGGTCATGTAAACAGCCATTCAAACAGTCAGTTTGGAGATCTGTTCTGTGGCAGTCACACATACACACAAATGCACTCCCTCCCAGTGTGTTTGGGGGCAGTGTGATAAAATGCTTTTAGCGTACCGGCTTGCAAAGTTGTTAGCTTGCATTGCACAGGATAAGTTAACCATATGCCTGAGCGGCGCAGCAAACGGAGTGACCACGCTGGTTAGTTAGTGTTAGAATGTTTGGATGTGATTAGAGCTAGGTTGACCTCTCTGGCCGTAGGGCCAGGGGCCCGACCATCTACCCTCTAGACCACCTCTACAGCCGGTGGACCATGTGGTCTGTCCAAGGTAAGGCCCCTTGATAACGTTCAACAACACAGCCTCTGGTCTCCCTCTGTTTTTGCCTATCTGGTATGTGTGTTTAGGAGAATAGGGGACTGTCAAGCTGTTTGGAAGGCAGACTAAAATGTAACTGTGTGAGCCGCGGCCATCTTCCATCTGTCAGTGGCCGATTGTGGAGCCGGGGAGACAATGTTGGTTGTGGAGGAGGAGGGGGGAGAGGAGAGTTGCTAAGCGGCTTCCCCATTGGCCCTGCCAGTCCAGTGGTTTGTGTGCGAGCCAGTGAGAGAATGGCGGTAGGGACAGCCACACACACACACACTGGCTTCTGATTGGCAGCAATCACTGCCCTGCTGCTGGGGTCAGCATATGGTGGATCGTGATAGAGGGAGCGTTGGGTCAGTGCCTTCCTCCCTCTGCTCTGACTCTGCCTTTTCCAAAGGCAACTGAGCTGATGAGAGCTTTGTGCTTGGGCTCCTTTTGTCCCTTCACTCTCCCCCACACACAACCAGGCCCAGCCAAATGCCTAACGAGCAGCGCAGCCACACACAGCTAGCTCCTACAATGGGCCCCATTGTGTCCCAGTAGCACTGTGGCCTGCTGGACTGTGTGTGTGGGGGGGGGGGGGGGGGGGTTTAGCTACTCGCTAATTGTTTCCTGTCAAAGTATAAAAGGGGGGAGTAAATAAACGTAGGCGGGGTCACAACTAATCGCTCTCACCCACTTTGTTTATTTTCTGGCTGGCTTTGACTCTAGCTGCTCTGTCCTCCTGACCTCTGTGATGCTGATGATGACTCTGGCTGCATGGAAATATACTTATTTATTAATTTAGCACAGACAACATAATCTGTACACTAATTCAGATATATCTCTCGACTACCGTGCTCTCTCGTACATTGTCAGCCAATTGAATTTAGATAAGAAGTAGATCTGGTTATCGATCTAATTGCAGTCTAATGTGAAATTATATATCAAGATGCATCCATGAGCACATTATTATTTTCCTATGCATAATAATTTTCTTAATGTCGTACTATTTATACAGTTGATATCAGTCAGTGTTTATGGAACGTCTTCAACCTTGTTGTTTTATCTCCTAGTTAATCATTTTCTAGTTTTCCAGCTATGTTGTTGTGTTGTCTCTTTCGTGCCTCAGCATCAGAACTGTGCTCACACATAAGCTAGAGGCATAATGGGGATTGTTTTTATAAGAAGGTTTGTTCTTTCAGCCCCCCTCCTGGTTGGGGAAAGTAGGTAAACAAGCTAACCCCTCGGGGGGCTGGGAGGCACGGATGTGGAGAGCGGGCTCTCTGACAAGGTGTTTAGGATTCGCCGCAGGTTGGCTACAGGCGCTGAGATGAGGTGTGTGTGTGTGTGTGTGTGTGTGTGTGTGTTGGCCACGGGTCAGTTGCATGCTGTATGCTCGTAGATGAGCTGTCTGACTGGTAGCCCACAGCCTGAATCAATGCAAACTACCTGTGACCCATCTAGGCCCAAGACCACCAGCTGCCTGGATAAACACACTAGAACCACATCAGAACCAGTCTTCACCCAGTAACTGTTGGTGCTACTATAGAGCTGACTGTCCTAGATCATTATAAAGACCGTCTTTTTAAGAGCACACATCTCTTAGTGGCTTTCAATCCTCAACAACAAAAATATTTCAAAAGGTTAATGTGACGGCGTTGAGTCCTCACTGTTGCATCCTTTAGGAATGTGTTTTTAAACCAATAGAGAACTGCACTATATTAAGGAAATGTATCATCTGATATGTGGCTGTACAATTCAAATTAATAGAATATATACATGTATTGGCTGTATAAAACGATTTATAAATGATTCTCCTACATACAGAGCACAGTCCAGGGAGAAAACAATTGACAGAAATGCATGTAAACTGCCCCGCTTTCTGCAATTCATGAATCATAATTACCAGGTACGAGTGTGTATATGCGTTTGTTCATGCCCGGGATAACATTAGCACTCCCTCCTCTGTGCCCTTAAATGTTACATAATCGTTGAATTTGCGTCAGCAGGCACACGGCGTGAGCACCGTCTCACCATCGGACGGGGGGGAGAGGCAGAACGGGCGACAGATAAATCAGGGCTGCAGGTCAGGTCCGCGAGCAATATTTCACAGGCAGGCCTCCAATTGGGTTTGGTAGGAGATTAATAGGAATGGATCTGACTCCAGAGGGCCCCAGATCTATGTCTGTGTGGCCCCAGGCAGAGAAGCATTAGCTGGGCTATCTCTCCTCTCATCTGGTGGCTGGGGATGGAGCGAGGGGGGCATTGGCTGTAATGACAAGGAGGGCTATGGCAGCCAGCCGCAGCACCCTCCATCCCTCCGTCCTCCCAGTAATAAAATCACTGTTAGGGCTTCGATATCACAGCCATCAGATGGGGGAATAAACCGATTACCCTGCACTTCAGGGCACACACAGATTTCTGTAATCATAGTCTGTAAAAGTCCTTAAATTAAATTATTTGTGACGTTTTTTATTTCTCTCTTTCTGCTCTGTTCTCTCTACCATTGCCCTGTGGCGCAGAATAAAGCAGGTAGCTATACGAACGCTGCCAGTCAGAATCACTGATGTTGGGCCCATTTCTGCTACCCCATATTATTATTTTTTACCATCATTCAATTTGATAATTCTCATGCTGTGAGATAAGCAGTGGAGTACTAGGATTCTTGTAGTCGCTGGTCCGATGACTAACGCTAGTCACGCAGGGGTCTGTGGTTATTTCAAAGTACCGGAGCTACGTTCAAAATGGCATCTTATACCCTACATAGTACACTGCTTTTGACCAGAGCCCAGAAGAAATGTAGTGTCAAAAACCCCGACCTTCACCAAAACCCTATTGTTGGGCCATTTTACTGTTCAGGATGCTTCAGTCGATGAGCCTAATTGTCAGATGTTGAATGTAATGTGCGTTCTAAACTGGGTTGATGATCATGTCCATATTGTCTCTCTGCTATTCTAGTGGGGCCCCAGTGGCCTGGCTGGCACATTGCAGAGCTGTATTGAGGCAGTGTAGAGGGACAGTAACTGAGACATTGGGAAATGTGTCCTCTCTCTCTCTGTAGCTATGCTCTCGTCTCACAATAGAGCAGTGGGCTCTCCACATTCTGCATGCGTTTTCTTTCTGAAGATGCCAGCAGTGCAACACCCCACTGAGGACTGCTAGGTTAAAATAATAGAGCTAGATGTGGTGTGAGAGGTGGAATGAGCAAGTGTACAATTTAAAAAATCCTCTCTCAGCTGGTGTGTGTCTGACACCCTGTAGGTGTCAGTTCGGTCCCCTGGCTAGGCTTACACCTCTCCCCTCTCGTTTACAGTTGTAAATACCAAGGGTCCATACGATTTGGAATAGTGCTGCGTTAAAATAATTCAATGCTAGCCTGATATGTGCCCTCTCTACAGCTCATGCGTATTGTCTGCATTAACTGATGGGTCAATTCTCCCAACTCCTCCTCTTCTTTTTACAGATGAAGTGTGTGTTTTGGATTCTTCTTTTTTTTTCATGTTCAGTTGTCATTGTGTGTGAGCTCTGAGGCCCATCACTGACCTGCTACAAACCTGAGTTCTCTCTGTGTAGCAGGTCAGTGATGGGCCTGAGTTCTCTCTGTGTAGCAGGTCAGTGATGGGCCTGAGTTTTCTCTGTGTAGCAGGTCAGTGATAGGCCTGACTTCTCTCTGTGTAGCAGGTCAGTGATAGGCCTGACTTCTCTCTGTGTAGCAGGTCAGTGATAGGCCTGACTTATCTCTGTGTAGCAGGTCAGTGATGAGCCTGAATTTTCTCTGTGTAGCAGGTCAGTGATGGACCTGAGTTCTCTCTGTGCAGCAGGTCATTGATGGGCCTGAGTTCTCTCTGTGCAGCAGGTCATTGATGGGCCTGAGTTTTCTCTGTGCAGTAGGTCAGTGATGGGCCTGAGTTCTCTCTGTGCAGCAGGTCAGTGATGGGCCTGAGTTCTCTCTGTGCAGCAGGTCAGGGATGGGCCTGAGTTCTCTCTGTGTAGCAGGTCAGGGATGGGCCTGAGTTCTCTCTGTGTAGCAGGTCAGGGATGGGCCTGAGTTCTCTCTGTGTAGCAGGTCAGGGATGGGCCTGAGTTCTCTCTGTGTAGCAGGTCAGTGATTGGAGTGCTGCTCTGCTCTGCTCAGTGGAGAGACCGACGCTCTTGGTCCTGAATCTCCAAATTGAGCAGAGAGGAGAGCAGCGGCTTGTTTAGAGCAACACAGTGCTCTGGGGAGGCTGGCAGCTCTCTCCTCCTCCTGGCACACTCACTCCTTCATAACGGGCAAGGAGGAAGGGAGGGAGGCAGGGCACAACAACAAAAAAAGTGATCCATTTGGAGGCTATCAGCAGCAGCATGTTCTGTGTGCTGAATTAACACAACGCCAGGGAACTGTTCCTGTAACCCACCACGGTGTCCCCAACCACACACACACACACAGCATCCGCCACACGCGCACACACACTCTCCACCACTGATAATGTGCTAACAAGCTCGCTTCTGGTGTCTCTTCACTGGCAATTTGTCCTCTTTCCTCCGAGAGCCGGGAGTTGAGCGCGGTGACAATGACAAGCTCGGTAGGAGGGGGGGGAGAAGCCAGGTGCATTTTTCCCTTGTTGCCTTTTTGCCTTTCATCCACAGGGAAAATTAGTTTCTGGTGATACACAAAAGCCCCCTTTTCCCCCTCTCTCCTCTCCTGCTCCACTCCCCACTCGAGAGACTGGAAGGCTGGAGAGAGAACCATGCACATTCTCTAAAGACACTTTTCTTCTTTAACAAGCTGTTAAAAGTAATGCCCATCAAATTCAATTACAGTATATTTGTAGCCGGCCAGGGCATGTTTGATGGTTGAAAGATGTGTAATGCAAAAATCTGTTTTTCTCTTCACCTCGTTGTTTTTTTTTGAAGACACAAAAGAGCATCTCAAGTCAACAGTGCAGAGGATTAGTTGTCGTGGTGACAGGGTGGCATTAGTGACGCAACACCAGGGCGAGTTGGCGGACACACGCAGAGCAGGGACAGGCGAAGAGGAGAAAAGGAGGCTGAAATGATTACCATTAAATAACGCAGCAGTGGCGCTTCTATGGCTCACTCCTCCTCTCAAAACTGAGGTCAGCCACAGCTACTGTTGTCCGACAATGCATGTTGGGCTACCTACATACAGGTCCCCCAACGCAGCACTTCACACAGTAACGTTTGTGCAGTGAATGAGGGTGATGTACAGTACTGATACTATACACTCAGACAGGCATGTGTCCTAAGAAAAACAGGCTCTGCTACTGGGTTCGAACGTACTTCATACAGTAACCAGTCTGGGTGGCGTTGAATGAATCAGGGTGATGCATTGATGTCAAGACCCAATTGACACACACACACACACACACACGCACTGATATGTTTTTCATTTCATTGGAGCGGGTAAACTGTAGAAAATCTGTTGACTTGATGAAGCACTGTGTTGCAGAATCTGCCTTTTCCCTCCATCGCAGACATCCATCCAGAGTGGTGATTGGTTGTGTTGTTTTCCTCCCAGTGTTAGTGTGCCCTGGTGTCAGAGTGACGTGTTGTGTTGGAGCCGTGTGGGGCGTCTTTCTCTATAAGCGGCATGAAGAGGTGAGGTGTTGACGTCTCATCTGGTGGCTGCTGGCTGACGTGCATTAACTTGTTTCTTCATTATTACTGTGACACACACACAGGCACTCACACAGAACACACACCCTGCTCCAAGGCCTTCTCACAGCCCTGAGCGGCATCTTTGATAGCTTTAACTGTGAGCAGGAAGTGGGGTGCTGGGAAAATGCAGGTGGCAGATCCACTGGAGTGCTGTCCTCCCCCCGCTGTGCAGCCTATCACACTTTACCATGTTAGATGTCAAACTGTGTGTGTGTATTACCGTTTAACAATGTTTTCCTGCTGTTCCTTGTGTCAGCGTTCGCCAGGTGGCTCCTCACCCTGCGCAGTGAAACACTCGGCTGCTCCCAAAATATCCTCTCCCCTTCCTCACTCCAGCAGGAGAGGGTCCTCACCCTTTCTGTCTCTCTCTGTCTCTCTGTCACTCTCTCCCATGTTCTCTCTTTCTCTCTGTTCTTTAGCTCCCTCTCTCTCCACTTCTCTCTAGCCCATCTGCCTGCCGTATTCATGTGGGAAAGCCATATGCAACATTCTAACTAATCCAATCCAATCCATTAACAGAATACCATCATTTTTACTTAACTGGATAATAGAGACAGTAAAAAGGCCACTCTTGCCAAATGTCATGATATTGAAAAGCCAATGTTGGGTTCCTAACACACTTTTGATATTATGGGTTGGACGGAGATGGTTGTGTCTTTCGTCTCTTTTTACCTAGGAGCTTCTAATGGCAGTGGATGGTTGTCATTATGACCAGAGAGTCTCTGATTAGGGAGACTTATTTGGTTCACACACACGGGGAGAGAGGGTAAGATTTGATCACAACTCTGTCGAATAAGTATGTGGGTACAATGCTGCACAGGTAATGCAGTCCCGAAGGGCATTATTGCCAACCTCCTTATTTTTTCCTCCTGGTCAGTTTCACATTTTCTATGAGATTGTACCTCCCTTTTGAGAGAGAGAGGTCCTGTGCCCTAGTGTCTTCCATACTGAATGACCGTTGACCCTTGACCTGTGGACCAGCTACGAGGAGAGAGCCCGTTACCTGGAGACCATCGTCCAGCACCACCTAGAGCCAACCACCTTTGAGGACTACGCAGCGAGGGTCTTCTGCCCCGCCCCCTACCACCACCACCTCTCAGACCCCGGTATGACACTCCCTCTACTCGGTCTGTAGCCCATCACAGTCCATCTTTCATATATTGCAACCAGTGATGGGAAAAAGTACCCAAATGTCATACTATTAAGATACCTTAATAGAAAATGACTGAAGTAAAAGTGAAAGTCACCCAGTAAAATACTACTTGAATATAAGTCTTAAAGTATTGTGTTTGAATATGCTTAAGTATCAAAAGTATAAATATTTTCAGATTCCGTATATTAAGCGAACCAGACGGCACAATTTCCGTGTTTTTTTTTGTTTATTTTACGGATAGCCAGGGACACACTCACACTCCAACACTCAGACATCATTTACAAGTGTGTGAATTGTACCATTTTCTTGTCCTGCTAAGCATTCAAAATATAACGAGTACTTTTGGGTGTCAGGGAAAATGTATGGAGTAAAAATTACATTATTTTCTTTAGGAATGTAGTGAAATAAAAGTTGTGAAAATGATGCGTACTCTAAAAAACTAAGTAGGTCTTTAAAGTGTTTTTACTTAAGTGCTCTTGTAGTGTTAGTTAGCAGTAGAGAAGTTTGGCCTATTTGAGAAATTATCCGCAAGTTCTTCTGTGTAGTTACGAGTTAGGAGGTATTGGCATTGAAAACCTCCTTCACTTACTGCAATAACCTTAACCGCACTAGTTCTGTCTATGCACCTGTTGTTTCTTTATGTATTCTTGTAGCAATGCACACTAAGTGTTTTCCCTGGATAGACCCCCCCTACACACACACACACACGCATACGGAGCAGTTAGCCACGTCTCACACTCCCCTCCATAGCGTAGTGCCCTCTCTCCCTCCCCAGTTAGGGCCCCTCATGGAGAGATAAGTGCTCTGCCAGGACCTGGGCTTGTTTGGCTGACACACCTGGTCTCATGGTCCAACATCACATTGATTCTCTCTCCAGCTTCATTGTCTCTGCTCGGTGGCGACAGGCTACATCACATGCATGCCGAAAATGAAAGGGTCAGTCACCCGGAAGACTTGTCCTTATATCCAATCTTAAAGGAGAGCATTATACTGTGACACAGAGCAGTTCTCTCTGTCCTCTTCTTTCTAATGTTAGTCACGGATGTAAGAAGGTGTGTGCTTATTAAAATCAGTAGCTTACATTAAGAGTAAAATAAATACAATCTTGAATTTTTTTCAAAAATCACTAAAGATTTTCAATCTGTCCATGACATTGCTTTTTGACAGTTTGAATTTGTGACCCTTTCATTTGTAAAAAGATGCATGTGTATTGTACACGGTTTTTGTTCTGCACAGTGAGAAAAATGAGCATGTTTTGTGGCTGAAAAATACCCCAATATTATTATGGTAGTGTAATTATGTCATTGACCTGTGCTTTAGCATACATTAGCCTCCTAGTACAGAATGTGATGAGTATCTTTCAGCCCTAAAACCTTGCCTTAATTCTTGCCTTTGTGTTGATAACACCAGTCCACGACGGACTCTGTTCCTCGTAACCCCAAATGATCATATTTCTGGTTTGTTATTTATTTTTTCCTTTTTTTGGTTTTCCATTATTTTTTTTATTTTTTTTCCTTTATGTTTCCCCCTTTAGATCATAATCTATCACTTGTGTATATCTAAAGGTAAGACTCCTGGAAACCCCCGCTCCCTTCTGATTCACTTGTAACAATGTTATGAGCACCCTACTTCTCCCCATCCTTATCTGTCTCTCTCTCTCTCCACTGACCAAATCTGCTGATCTCAATCGTTCCCTGTTTCTTGTTTCTTCTCCATCATGTTGTCAGATGAGTGTCTTAACTTTAACATTGAACCTCAGACCTTGCATGCTTCCACCATGACAGGCTCAAGCCTTTTCTCGTGTTGTCCTCTGTTCATCATCACTCCCACTCTGAATCCTGTGTTTGATTTTAACCACTATGTTCCTCTGTTTGTTCCTGAGCATGGATTTACTGGAGCTCTGCTTCTTTACCTCTTTACATGTGTGTTCACTACATCTGAAATGTTCAGTAAATGTTAGGCAGTCAAGTCTGTTTTATGAGCCCAGTCAGAGCACAGTACAGTTGCTCTCTTTACTCATGGACTGACAGACGCACACACGTTATGTAGCCATTGAAGATGGCTGGCCCTGAAGATCAATATTTAAACAGCAGAAATGTTGGTAAGTAAGTAGAATCATTGCATTAATGCGCCAGTTACAGTGTGTGTGTGTGATGATGTGTTTAGGTGGTGCTTCTGCTGTCTTTGTTCTCTGTGCACCTTCTATTGATTCCCCCTCTGCTCACACCTCTTATCTTTTCTCTCTCCTGTTGTCTTTGTCTTCTTCTTTTTGCGTTTTTCCAATCCTTTCCTTGCTTGCTCTACCCCGCTGTACCGCTCCTTCCCTGCCTACTCCTTCAAACTGCTTCATTACTTCCTCTTCCCTTTTCCTCTCCTTACCCATTTTCCAATTCACCTCTACTGACCTCCGTTGTCCTGTTGTCTCCTCTTCTACTTTCTTCTCCTCCCCTCTCTCTCCCCTGTGGCTTTGTGGCTTCTCTTCATCTTCCCCACCAAAGAGAGCTTGATATTTCTGCTCCTTCCCAAAACTCCACTAGAAAACATTGGGCTCGGCAAGGTAAAGGGCAAAGGCTTGAAACGGAAGGTCTTTCATGCTAGCTGTGAATGGTACGCTAAAACATGGAACACGTCAAAGTACCTTTTTTTCTTGTTCCTTCTTACCCCGTTTCCTTTCTTTAGTGTCCTGTGCATTGTTCTCTGACGGTCTAGGTGTCATATCCCTGTGTTTTAATAGTACCACCATAGTTGTTTGGATTCATTTCATGCACATTGATGCTTTGATTCATCACAGTTAAAAAGAGGTAACTGTATTCTCTGTTTAATACAGTCACTAAAACACAAGTCAAAACAATGATTTTCAAAGAGATGTAACACCTCTACCACTGTAGTAGAAACTAAAGTGCATGTACTGACTTTCCCCTCGCTTTCCTTAGACTAAGGCTAATATGAGCTGGGGACTAACCTCACAAAGGCAGGGTGTAGACTGGAGGAGTAAGATCCAGTAGTATTGGGGGGGCAGCAGCTGGCCCTATCTTCAGCATTGCTGTTTTATTATTGACTGTAGTGGGTTGTCTGGGCAGGTACGGGGGGACTCTAATGCCTGTGCTCTCCTTCCCTCCCTCTGTTTCTTCCCCTATCCTTCATCCCTCCCTCTCTCCTTCCACAGGCTCATGCCTCGAGAGTCAGGAGGGAGAAAGTCCAGCAGCAGTGCAGCTAGACGGGGCCGACCAGTTAGCCTCGCCAATGTCCCCTCGTACTAGCAAGAGCCGCATGTCCATGAAGCTCCGACGCTCCTCCGGCTCGGCCAATAAGACCTGATCGGACTTACCCTCCGCTGATCGTCCTCCATGCAACGCCCTGCATGAGGTCACAGCCTTCAGACAAACCGACTGACTCTCTGTACTGTACAGCTAGGACTGCACTGCAACTACCAGCCTTTACCTGCTAACAGCGCTGCATCGCATGTTGTGTACCCCCACTATATGGACATGGACACGCCTGCCCTGCAGGGTCAGAATTAGCATCAACCCTACTACACCACCCTTCCAAGATGCAGGATAAGGCCTTGAACAGAGCCAGACCCTCAGGGGCCCCCAGGACTCAGCTTGTGCTAGCAGGGCCTCCAACAGAATAAACAAGTCCCCTGGGCAAGGTTAACTATGCTCACTACCACCTCAAACTTTACACAAAATATAATATACATAGATATATAAAAGAAGCAGCATCGGTTTGGTTTTGTACAGAAAGCATAAAGGCAACATGCGAGATGTGTTCATTGTAAGTAGCGTTGTTGATGGTTGAAATCACTTGATATTAGACTGAGATGATGAACTACAGTGTGGTCTTTCTCTGCTCTTGTAGCTGAGCAGAGTGGCTAATATCCTGTCCTCCCTGCTCTCTGGGCCCCTGTCTCTGGGCCCCTGTCTCTGGACCCCTGTCTCTGGACCCCTGTCTCTGGGCCCCTGTCTCTGGGCCCCTGTCTCTGGGCCCCTGTCTCTGGGCCCCTGTCTCTGCACCCACTAGGAAAGGGATTGTAAGAGTTTGTAAGAAAGAACAAAGAAACACGAAGTAAGAAAAGCTTATTTGTCATATTTGGTCACTGTGTCCACCGTGAGACAAATTTATATATATATTTGTACTGTATTCTGTATATACAGGAGTTGTCACTTTCTTTATGGACTGAAGCAATGTCAGCCAGTGTTCAAAGATGAGATGAACATTTTGAAGTTGGAAGATGTTTGTTTCTAGAATTGTGAGATGGAAATTGTTTGGTTAAAGTGAAGCACTTAAATTTTGGTTTTGGTTTTCACGCTAAACGTGCAACTGAGTTTGACATTCTGAGTTCACTACTGTTGTTCTTTTGAGGGTCACATGTATTTTTTTTAATCGAGATTGTAAAATTGTTTTTCACCTGATAAAGAATGTTACTGATTATTTAGTTTTGTTCATATACAATGTGTTGTATTGAACCAGCCCTTTTTTCACTTATGATGACTATATTATATATATGAGAATACATATTTAAGGTGTATAGTGTTGAGGACCATATCTGGTCTGTACATATTTGAATATAGCTGCCAAAAAAAAACTAAACGTCTATTAACTTCAAGATTCGTCGACCAACGGTTGGATGTGTGATCAGATCTTCTGCTTGTGTTTCATATAAGAGGTCTTCTGCCTCGGACGTCATCACAAAGCTTGCCTGCTGAAGTTGGCCAATACAACGCTGTACTGTAGCTTTGTCCACAGCTAGAAAAAGCTCATTGCTGTTATGGTCGAGTGTCTGTCTGTGCAACAACACAAATGAGGATGGAAAGAGGACCATCTCCTATGATATGGAGACATTCCCTCCTGTAAAGTATTGGTATTAACACAGTATGTACTGTATAGGAGCTTAAACAACCATATACCGTTTCTTCACTGTCCAGCTCGCTAATAATCACCTAAATTAAATCTAGACAGTCAGGAAGTATCGAAAATTAGCAAGACTGTTGTCTATTTTTTGCAAATTTGGACTGCGAGGGAATATAAAACATTTTCAGTGTGGCCCTCTGGACCTCGTTGAAGACCGAATGCCGTCCCTTGGGCAAAATGAGTTTGACACCACTGTTATTTATTTGGGTTCTTCTGAAACTCCAGCTAGGGTCTCTGCAGGTGGGCTTCACAGCAAGCTAATGTGCTATTTGTCTAGAACACTTCTCTCCTGTCCGCTTCATGTATTGTAGCAGGTCTTCATCGTGGTCTTCCACCCTTGCCTGCTTCTCAAACAACACCTGTACCTGGGTCGTTCTTGAGTTCTGATGGTGTTTTGGGGGGGGGGGGGGGATTAATTTTTTCTATTTTTAATTTAAATGTATTTGGGTACATCTTTCCATTCTAAATCAACTAATATGGCAGCTTAATGACTTTAAATAATGTTTACCATTATGATAGCATTGTGCCACCAATAGGAGTAGTAACACCGATGAGACATTTTAGGTTGAGGATTTTCTTGTAAGGTCATTAAAAATATAAATAATTTACTAAAGTGATATGATTAATAATTTTGCTCACAATGTAATTTCCCTTCATTTAAATTGAGTAATACCTGTTGGATTTAAACACCAAATTATCAATGGAATCCTCATATTTATGACATACTTAAAGGGTGTGATTAGCTAAACATTTTCTTTAATATAGACCCCTCCCTGATAAGTTTGCCACTGGAGGGAATGCTCAAGGTCATTGTATATCTTTGCAATGAGTGATTTTCAAGGCGGTAACACCAGTGACATAAAACTGATGGACAGTTTTTTTTTTTAAATGGCCTGTTTTTATTGATCTATACCCGGGATGGGCAACTCCAGTCCTCGGGGGCCTGATTGGTGTCACATTTTTGCCCCCACCCCTGCTAACACACCTGACTCCAATAATCAAATAATCATGATCTTCAGTTTTGAATACAATTAGTTTAATCAGCTGTGTTAGATATAGGGATGGGGGAAAAGTGTGACAGCACTCCGGCCCCTGAGAACTGGAGTTGCCTATCCCTGATCTATACAATCTATTAAATACTTTTGTTCACTTTCTAGTATTCAAAATAATCGATCACTAAATCCCCAAAACATGTCAATACAACTCTACATCACTACTGGAAAAAGCCAATTTCCTTATCCTTAGTACTTTAAACAATGCATAAACATAAAGTTTTGCAGTATAAAGGACTTACATGATGTTTTAGTATTGATAAACTGTTCCCTATAGACAAAAACATGTATGATGTGTAACTATATTTGTCATTTTAAAGTGTGTTTCGTGGTTGCGAAGGCAAGGGAGGCAAATCCCACTGCAATTCAAGAACGACCCACCCCTTTGTCACTCCAGTTGCCAACTGTGTCCAACTTTACGACACACTAACAGAGCAAACACTGCATTTTTATCTTTGAATTCTGCTATTATTTTGTGCTATACTTTATCGTTATTTGCTTTCAGCTATAGGTTCTCTGCTAGAGAGGAAAGGGATTGTAAATACCTGTTTTGGACCTTTTTGGTTGTAATATCTTTTAAAAACTGCTGCCATGTCTAAGGTCAAATCCATGTTATTTTTGTGTTACGTTTGAATATATGAGCTTGAAATCCGTTCCGATAGAGTTATTATTATAAGATGACCGAGGATGAGAACTAAAAACTTGCCAGAGAGAGTGAGGAAATCATGCTGCATCCTTACTTAAAGCTGAGGAGATTGGATAAGATTGGTTTGCTCTCTCCCTACACTCAGACGGGACTGAAACTTGTACATACTGTAAAATTTTAAAAACATTTAAAAAATAAATGACTTGCTCATTTATGGAGTTATACTGTATGTTACTACTGACCAAATACTGCATGATGCCAGTAGGCCTACTAACTGCATGTGTTGGTATAACATCTACACACAATCACACAAAATGAAATAGTATTGGCATACTTGTATCTATACATTTGTAATGGCTGTCCAGAAAGAGAGTGGGTGTGCAATGGAATTTGACAATAAAAAGTATTCTTACCACCTGCTTGTTATTGGAATAGCTCTGTGAGAATCTCATCAAATACTGTATAGTAGCCATCATTAGTATGCACACAGACTTGTGTTTATTGACAATCAAAGTAAGTTTTTTTCATGTTTGCTAGGCTACATATCAAAATACAACGTAATTGTAACCATTGTCATCATGGAGGCATTTATTGAGCAATTACATTTTATAGAATAAATACATTTTTAAACTCACTAAAACAGTTTTATACTCTAACAGGTAAGCTTGATTTTCTGTATGAAAATACTAATCTTGATAGCCTTGCTGGTTTAGAAATCAATTCCACAACTATACTGAACAAGCACATTCAATTTCCATAGGAACTACATTTAAGATAAAGGTGGTGTGGTCTGATACTCTTGAGATGGCCCATTCACAGGATCAACCTCTTATTTTCATTACATGCTTAAAATGACAGCTCTTGAATATTTAAAACATTTTTATATACCCATTTTCACTGTTAAATGTTTCAACAATCATTACACTGTAAATCAATCAATAATGTACATTAGTGAATATAGGCCAAAAGCAAGTGTTAAAATGTGGTCATAGTGGGCTGTAGGCTAATCTGTCATTGCAACAAACACAAAAAATACTATCTTGTAATGAAAATAGGTGAATGTTTTTGACCTGATCAGGTAGTATAATAAGTTACAATACAATCACATGTAGTACAAAGAAAACACATTCATACTTTCATATGTAGTAATGAATGAATCCACTTGTTGCTCATGGGTTACAGTGTTACAGTAGACTAGGCTATTAGCAGCCGGGCCGGACTGCCATCTGTAGCAACATCACCTGCCGGTTCTCTGTAGGGTGAGACTTGTTGATATGCCTCGTGAGCCCAGGAGAACTGAAGAAGGTAGAGGGGCAGTGCTTACAGGTGAATATCTGTTGATCTCCCTGTGTAAGGTCTGGTCTAATTAATTCTGGTCTACCCGCAATCTTCCCTGGATTCATTAGAATGTCGTCTCTCATTGCATGCCAAACTCTGTGCTTGTCCCGAATTTCAGAGGATGGGAAATGGGCACCGCACAAGTGACAGGGAAACGTGATTTGCCCACTCTCTATCTGGTTATAGGGCGAGACTTTGATTGTCTCGTGCGCCGCAAGATGTTTCCTCAGATACGCTTGTCTTCGGAACTTCTTGCTGCAATAGCGACATTCGTAAATCTCCTCAACTGTCCCGGAGTTCTGTAAGAAGGGAGAGGCAACGTCAGTCTCCGGACAATGCATTGTGCTTGAGCTGTCACCCACTCTGATGTGCAGGTCCATGCTTTTCTCTGTGACCCGGTAGCGCGGATCGAAGGGCGGCGGGCTCTCCTGTGCCCTCCTGAGTATCTGTTCTTGTCTGTGGGAGCTGTCCACCGTGATGGACCGCTGACAAATGGAGCTGTCCAGAGAGACGTGGTGCTGATTGTTAACTCTCAACTCGCTCGCATTCTCTTTCCCTTCCACGGATGTCCTCTCGTGCAACTGTGCCTCTGGTTGTGACTTTTTTGCGCTCTGTGCCTCTCCGTTGTTAACCGGACGAGGCTTATGCCACCTGCGATGAGAGGCCAGGTTGGCAGGACAGCTGAAAACTTTGTCGCACTCTGGACAGCGGTACTCTATGCGCACAATCCTGGAGCACTTGTGTTGTGCGAGGGAGAAAGGGTCAAGATATTCCTCTTTGCAGAGCTGGCAGATGAATTCTCCCAACGGTTTCTTTTTACCAGAAGATGCTGTTGCTGCTTTAAATTCAGGGGTCTCCTTCTTAATTCTCAGCCCAAGCACTGGTGAGGTGAAGATTTCATCCTCTAAACTGAGCTTCCTGATCACTTTAGGCTTTTTGGGTGCTGGCTTGGTCTTTCGCTCCGGCTCCATGTACGTGCGTTTCATAGCATGATGGAGAGATGGGTAGAGGTGCACAGGTGGGTCGAATTTAATATCAGAGTGTCCAAAGGGCGCGTGATTTAGTAGAAGTCTTTCTATTGAGGACACGGGCGTGCTCATCGGGAACGTCTCTGTCACGGTTGGTGAACTCATACACCGGTCGAAGAAAGATTTTTCCAGCTCAGTGCCAACTGGTTTTATCGGGCTATAGGAGAGGTCAGCCCGGCCAGGAGACCCGTCATGGTCCGGTTCAGTGAGGGGATAGTGTAGGGGGTATTTCCCAAAGTCCTCCCTGATCTCCACCTTGTCTGCGCTCTCCGGCAGCTGAACCTGATCCGCTTCAGCCGGGTCGCTGGTCCATGGCTCTCCAAATGTACCATCCTCGGATAACGGCACAATTGGGTACGCATTTGGCACACCAGTTCGCCCCTCCGGTGTATGCACATGCATGTCCACTTTTGGCAGTTCGTTGTCATTACGAGTTCTGTAAGAAGCCGCTGAGCCGCGTTTACTCCTCTTCACTAAAAATCCTCTGGGCATCTTAACGCCGGAACGGAACGGTTCCTGGGTCAACTTTGAAGTGCCGTTACGCGTGAAGGAGCGCTCTCGGTCGCTTTCTGATAGGCGCGCGGGCGAGGTGACTACTGACAGGTGAAAGGGACGGAGGACACTGCCACATCGATGAGCGTGGCTTGTTTTTTATCTTTGGGGTCGCCTTCTGTTTTTTTGTGAAGTCACCGTTTGTGGCCAAGCCCTGTCCAATCAGCACGGACAGTGGAGTGGGCGACGCTCGAGCGTTTAAGAGACTATCCAGTTACAAAGGCATTACTAATGTGGAGTGGATTATTATAAATCAGTTACACACTTAACATTTTATCATCCCATTGGTTTTCCATGTTCTCCTTAATAACCCATCAATAACGTTACAACTTGCCTAGTGATTCACGATTTGCAAGATCGGATCAGAAGATGTCCTAAAACGTTAAATTAACGCTATCCATATTACATTGACATTAGTGATGTATAACAATAAAAAAAAACTGACCATGCAATTAAGATATGTTTTGTGATTTTTCAATGTTTTCTCTGTGATACCGAGATGCGTAGGACTATACTATCTCGTAGACAGTCAAGTTTCTGCAAATACATGAATGTCCTTTAGGAACAGTATGTGTTTAATAAACTGGCCAAATGCAAGAAAAAACAGACTGACCTCCAGAATTTGATCAAATATTGTTGAAAATGTCAAAATAAGAAATAGCCCATAACATTTTTGTTTAATCCTAATAATGTCATTGCATATGACTAATATTAATATTATGCCACAAATACAACAAGGATAGGTCGTTATTTCCTAAATCATGTTGATTATAATAGAGTGACTCCCTCTCTCCAAGCAAAGTGCGTAATGAATGAATGATTTGCTTCCTCACGCGCCTAACCTTTCTGGGAATTCTTTATTCGGATTTGAATTATCCTGCTGTTGATAAGCGACTAGCAATTAAGATGACATGATTGTTTTGGTTTTCTGTTCTGTTGGCATGCCGCGTAATTTATAGCATTTATGAGAAGTCTGTTGTCTTAATCTGTCCATTTGATGCACTTTACCTGCTTTCTCATTTGTTTTGTGGGGCTGCAAGCTGTGCGCGCAGTAACGAATGTAACCGCGCGATTAAGCCGTTTAATTTGAGAGGCAGCTCTTCCAGATGCAATCTTTCAACAGCCATTAGTAGGACCTAACCTATGCCAACAATGTTACAGAAACATCCATTAGACTTACGAATGCTCCCCTTGAGTAGCCTATATACGTCTCCTTAACAGACATCTTCATGTTTTACATTTGTGCGTGATTTTACCAACTGTCATTAAAACTGGGTACAGTGACTCGGATTGGAGGAGCCCAATTAGCCCTATCAACAATAAAACACAGATGTTGTCTCTCCACACCTTTTATCTGTCGCCTGAATGCAGATTGTTTTTATTCAAACAGATCCCCTTATCAGAATGATATAGCCTAGGTAGTGCCTAAGGTGGTAAGTATACCTACGTTCATCGATAGTCCTTCATGTTAATTTATTCAGCCTTTAGGTCTACTGTGCTTTTACAAATGGCCATCCTAATTTGTCAGCATTCAGAACCAGCCTGTATAAAACTGTAGGCTATTTTATCAGTTACGGTCATAAGATAATGAGATGTGCTATTGCTTTTTTCATTAGGGACGTAGCACCCTATCTCCACTAGGCCTATCTGTTCTCTCTTTGTTGCGTTATCGATGGGAATATCTAACAGAATATCTCCGTGTCCGTTTTCCCTAGTGAGACCAACGCGCTATCTCCGCTGCAGAAGGTTAGTGATGCTCACCGCACTGACAAGAGAAGATAATTGGTGGCGGAGACCCAACCCACCGATAACCTGCCAGCGGGAAAGAGGGCATTTACGTTTCTCCTGCCCTCCTTGCGAAGCTGGGGACGCAGATAAGAGATCAGAGAAGCAAATGCATTTTTATCCCGAGGGAGCGTATCGCTCTGGCCCTGGTGGTTTACAATATGTTGTGCCGAGTTGGTTCGTGGTTAGGGGGCGTCCCTGGAAATTAATCAAAGCGGATGAGCGTGAGAACCGGTACTTCCTTTTGACGTGCGCTTGACAAGGGCCACCTCGGGAATTAAGAGGTGTCTCTGTACAGAGTGTTATAACATCCAATGCACATTCAGTGGAAATCACAATTAGGCTTTGCATCAAGTAATATTAAAAACATCTAATACATTTTAATTGTGGGCCTAGCTTTCATTATTTATTATAGGCTATTTTAGCAGGCTATGTCATGCATAGCCTACGCCTTGTTTAATGAAAGGAATCTAATCAACATTAGGGAAACATTTACAACACTATTTGTTCATGGCACTCATAGGCCTATGCTACTTCGTTCAGAAATTGAACTTTTGAAATATTTTTCATTGTCAAAATGTAAACAACATTTGTTTAGACCTTGGCCGGATTTTTGAACGTTTCTTCTTGCTAGATAGACTTACTGCTTTGACAAGATTAGCCCCGATGTCAGATTATTGAGATGTTATCTGTGTGATCAATGTCTTCCTCTAATCCCACAGACTGCTGAAAATGAATTTATTGATTTTTCTTTTTCATCCGTTTTAAAGTATTACGTCTGGACTACAGCCTGGCATGTGGTCACAGTGGCCTATAATCGCTTAGTCCTTATAATAATATGCATTTTTTCTGATGCTTTTTGTTTTTATTTAATCGCTGTTGGGGACCTCGTACTACTAAGCATTATACGATGTTTAAGTGTGTGTGTTGGATTCATGGTCGGCTCTCTTGTTAGTGCGTGGTGCGGTGGTGTTTCAGCACCGCGGGAGACGGACAGCTCCAGCCTCAGCTCCAGCCCTGCAAGATTTGGCAGCTCCCTGGCCGACAGATTGCTCAATAATTACATTTTTGATTGTTCTTAATTAGCACTCATGTTCTGCCCCGGCCCGTTAGAAAGAAGACATGGACAGTCTTGTTTATGACTTAAACGGAAACATCTTTCGTTCTTTCTCTCTTTCTCTTTTTTCATTATTTAATTATTTCTCTCTGTCTACATGTAGTCCTACCTAGCTAGAATAATATAGGCCTACTGCTGTAAAGATCGACTGGTAAATCAAAGTCTTCAGAACATGCATAGGCTTTTTTTCTTCTTCGTGAACTAAAGGAATATGTCTGTCCTCTGTCGCCATCTTCTGGTGTCTTGTGATTAGTTCGTGCTCAAATTAGTGCGTGTATATGACATTTTTCTCTTTATTTCAGAATGTCAGATTCTTATGTTTCTTGTGCTGTGCTTGAACTGAGATGTTGCTGTTGTGTAGCTAGTGATATCGTTTCAACCCAATATATCACATGTATCCAAATCAGGTGTTTTCAGTCTGCCTTTAACCCTGTGTGACCCACGGTTGCATTTGTCCTAAACTGCATTCCGTACAGGTCCTAAACTAAAGAATTATGTCAAACACTACATAGTGCATCTCTTCTGACCCAGATGTATCTCTTAGTAATATTTGTTGTGTGTCAATATGATTATTGTGGCATCAGTAGCCTCTGAAACATTAGAAACTGTCCACTTGTCTGAGACCACACTGGTCCCCTACACAAGCATATGTTGTAAGCCATCCATGCCAAGTACATGACTTAAAGAGATGGCTGAAGAGATGGAGAAACAAACATTCTGAGCTAGAGCTAGAGAGGTAGTTCTGTAAGTGTTGGAAAAACACATCATTGGGCTTAAAGGGTTGCCAAACTGAGACTTAAACCATGTTTCCATCCACAGTTGTATTTATGCGAGTAAAGTCATACCTGTATATTAAAAAAAAATTATGACAGCTGTGATAAAAAACATTTTAAAAATAAATAACATTTCGGTAGAAGTTTATAAATGCAGACAGATCATTTGTTCATTTGACATGGTGGGACCATTTTTGTGTCCGTACAACTAATTATGCGAGAAATGGTAGTGGAACCCCTTTATGTGCAAATATTGATATAATCACCATATTGAAGTCAACTTGGAGTCACGCAATGATATGGTGTGTGGTTCTCCAACTCGGGAAACCATGCTTAGGGTACAGATGAAATAACATATGATGAACTTTACAGGGTGGAGAAAGTGTACAGTGTTGAGCTTGATGCTATACTTTACAATAAATATCAATGGTCTTATTTTGGTGACATCATTATCGACGCTTGACTGCCATTTTACAAATACAAATATTATTGTCCAGAGGACATATTAATAAAAAAACTAATATTTCCCTCATTATGTCGAGATCACGATTTATCTCATGATCACTACAAAGGTTGTTTTGTTCACAAGATCATTTTGTTGTGATCACGACATAACAAAAGTTGTTTTGTGGAGATCATGAGATAATCAAAAATAGGCTACCACGCATCATCCATTCATTTGTTCAGATGCACCATGCACTATAACCACCTCATCATGGAGCCCCGTGGCTGCTGCTGCATTGAATGCATTGAGCTCGTGGGGCATTTAAGCCCTGAAAGATGCCTGCCTGACAAGCGGCACTGTCTCCCAGGCTGCAGGCCCCAAGACCACAGCCAATCGCATACAAGGTACAACACAGCTAATTTGGCTAGTCTTGTGAGCTATCTGATTAACTAGGTAGTTTTGTTAGCTATCTAGTTTGTTATCTATGCTGTTTGTAATCTTCCATAACTGATATGTGTATGGGGACACTACATGTTTTGTGGATAATATTAACATTTACAGTGGGTGAGCTGCATTCCTGGCAGGTGGATGAGACTCAATTTCAGCCTTAGAGGCTCACCCACTCTGTACATTTGAATATTATCCATAAAACACAGTGTCCCTTACAATTATACACATATCAGTTATGCAAGCTGACAACCAGCACAGATAAAAAGCTCGTTAGCTAGCTAATAATAATAGCTAGCTTGCTCACAAGACTAGCCAAGTTAGCTGCGTTGTTGCTTGCATGCGATTGGCTGTTTGTCTTGGGGGTGGCAACGATCAGGGCTTAAATGCCCCACGAGGGCACAGATGCCCCAAATGCTCTTAGCTCAAGTTACGGGACATTTAGCTTGTTAACATTGTGACTTATTAACTGATGAGCTCCAACCACAAATGAAAGCATGATGTTAGCATGAAATGTACCATCCCTTAGTGTAGCAATCAATACAAATGTGTGCGTGATCCACCGTGGGCTCTGCCGCCTCAGCCATACTGTCAATCTATCATCAATACTTACACTCCTATTTAAAGAGTTTATCTTGTGACCTAGACAAAACAACTTTTTTTCTGTTGTGATTATGAGACAAAGAAGTTGTGATCTCAAGGGATTAACTGTTTAATTCATATGTCCTCTCTGGACTTCCGTAATAATAACCTCATCATGTAGACTAGCCTACCCGCAATGTATCTGATAGCGGTTGGCTAGAGTGTAGGTGCCAAGACGAAAGTAGTCAAGTTTCCTATTTAACGCTTCTGTGTTTATGACAAAACTATCAAAAGAGTTGAAAGTGCGATGGAAACACATTGAACTTGAGATTTTTATTCAACACATGAAGACCTAAGTGAAAAAGAACATTTTGTGTGCACTACACTCCAAAAATGTCACAGATCCCTCCGGAAATTTCATCACACACACACACACACGTGTCCCCTATTCCCACTGATTAGTATTTGTATATACAGTCGTTTTTCAACCACTACACACATTTCTAGTTAACAAACTATAGTTTGGTTAGGACATCTAATTTGTGCATGACACAAGTCATTTTTCCAACAATTGTTTTCAGATTATTTCACTTATAATTCACTGTATCACAATTCCAGTGGGTCAGAAGTTTACATACACTAAGTTGACTGCTTTTAAACATTTACAACACTATTTGTTCATGGCACTCATAGGCCTATGCTACTTCGTTCAGAAATGGAACTTTTGAAATATTTTTCATTGTCAAAATGTAAACAAAAATAGAAAAGTTTGGCCATAATGACCATCGTTATGTTTGGAGGAAAAAGGGGGAGGCTTGTAAGCCAAAGAACACCATCCCAACCATGAAGCACGGGGGTGGCAGCATCATGCTGTGGGGGTGCTTTGCTGCAGGAGGGACTGGTGCACTTCACCAAAGAGATGGCATCATGAGGTAGGAAAATGATGTGGATATATTGAAGCAACATCTCAAGACATCAGTCAGGAAGTTGAAGCTTGGTCACAAATGGGTCTTCCAAATGGACAATGACCCCAAGCATACTACCAAAGTTGTGGCAAAATGGCTTAAGGCCAACAAAGTCAAGGTATTGGAGTGTCAGGAACATTTCCTCTTATTCCATGTCCGACTAGAGAGCTGATGGTATGAAAATGTTTGATCACTGTTGTTAACATGCCACAATTATATCAGAAAGCAATGCAATCTGTAAAGACAAAGTTCACACAAAATAGTCATCCATTTCATTAACACACTTTATTGTTTTGCATTGGGTTGTATTTGGTTAATGTTTGACAAGGCAGCACACTCATCACTACTGTACAATTTCCTTTGTATTTTGATTCAGTAATTCACTAGTATTAACTATGAGTCACCATTCTTGTCTGCTCTCGGCTCTCAGTGTTTCAGAAACTCTTGTCCTGTGGAGTTTTAGGTATTCCCATCAATGCCCACCCCCACCATTGTCCTCCTCTACCAGTGAGATGCAGATTATAGGTTCTTACCAGTGATATGTATTCACTAGATGACTGACAGGGGGCGCTGTTCGAAGACGCCATCCACCATTACGAAACTCTCCATAGGTTTCATGGGATTTTACAGTATTTCAACGTAATGTTTCAAGGACAAAAATACATGCATTTATTTTGATCTAGTGGGGACTGCAACATAAGAACTCTATTGTAATATATGTGTTGTGGAGAAATGACCAGGCAGGAGACGGGAGTACAGTTAGTTTTCCCGCTAACTCCATGTTGAGATAGATTCCATCTTTTTGTTGTTGAGCTGTGTACACTGTGAACAGTTCCAATACTGTTTCAGTTGTACCTTCCTCTTCTTGTGCTGCGTCTGACACTTTGTGCACTCTTGCTGTGCGTTTTGAGGCTTTACACACTCTCTGTAAATATCCAACCTTTCCACAATTGTGGCACTTTTCATTTTGGAATCGACATTCACTGTGCTGATGATTATCTCCCCCACATCTGTAGCAACTTGGCTTAGACCTTTGAGATGTGGGCTGCTTTGTTCTTGTGTAACCTTGAGGACGGGACTGAGAAAAGTGTGACTTTTGTGAGCCTTTTTCACCACGTGCATCACTGACCTTGTGAACACCTTTCTGACGTTCTGCATGTCCCGATAGCTCAATAGTATCCCTGTGGGCAAGCTCGAGTCCAAGTGCGATATCACAGGCTTTCTTAAAGGTCAGGTCCTTCTCTGACAGAAGCCTTCTGTGATATGCTTCACCTGTGAGACCACATACAAACTTGTCTCGAAGAGCATCATCAAGAAATTGTGCAAACTCACATGTACTTGCCAGCCTTTTCAAAGCAAGGATGTAGTCAGCCATGGTTTCCCCTTGACTCTGGTGACGTTGGTAACATCTGAAACGTTCTGCAATGAGAATTGGCTTAGGCTTGAAATGCCTTGAAAGAGTTTCAGTCAGTTCTGCATAGTTCAACTCCACTGCTTTTATTGGTTCAATGAGACCTTTCAGCAATCCATACTCAGTTGGACCCAAAACACTGAGAAATACGTCTGCTTTCTTTTCATCTTTGATTTTATTTGCAGCCAGCCAACGCTAAAAACGCTCCACATAGGAATCAAAATCCTCTTTTGTAGCCTCAAACTCTGGTACTCGACCAATGGTTGCCATTTTCACAGTTAATTGTTCAGTTTCCTTATTCCTTGTATTCCTTAATTTTCATCTAATTCTTCACTTCAGAAGTTTCTGCAATTACTTCATTCACTGCACTCATTTGTAATAATGTACACACCGTGTTACGTTCCTTCTTCCTTTTTTTTTTTCTTCTTCTTGACAATATTTCTCCACTGAGATCGCCTAATTTCAATGGGTTCAATGAGTTTTTTTTATTTAACCACCAGAGGGCAGTGTCGCTATTCTGGACTCCAATAGTCTTGCTGCCAAGTAGCAAGACTATTGGGAGTCCAGAATAGCGACACTGCCCTCTGGTGGTTAAATAATAAAAAAAAACTGTCATTAAACCCATACTGTACAGTTAGCAGTGCTTAGCCTTTTTTACTGGCGAAAGAAAATAAAAAACAACTGACGAATTACATAATTATTTTGAGTTTCATAACTCACGCAACATTCTTCCCTTCAAGCAATGTCCGTTAAAGAAGTTTAATCACCTCGTCGCCACTGTAATATTTGTGTTGTGGAGAAATGACAAGGCAAGAGACGGGAGTACAGTTAGTTTTCGTTTAGTCAAAACCTCTCGTGCTCTACAGTCGCCGGGCACAATAGTGCGCATGTGCATTTCCTATTAGGTGTAGTAACTGTCGTAATACATCACCGCTTAGTAACAGCATAGTAACTAATATAAACAGATGTAGATCACAGATACTACATCTATAAAATAAAATAAAACTATTTTCTTTTGAGAAAGAATTGGCTTCTATTCAGCTCATACAATATTGGCTTCTATTCAGTTCATACATTACTATGTATTGTTTAAGAAATGTACTTATTACAGTGTCTGTAATGATTTTTTTTCAAAACATATTCATCTTCCAAAACCTGTAGCCGTTGAAACGAAAACATGTAGCTCATCTCTATACACTACAAAGCAACACAATGTAGATTACTGTCATGTACAGCTGGAGAAGTTAATGCATTATACCAAAATAATATGTTTTTAATATTGCTGACCAATTTAAGATCCATCTTGTTACTCCCCCGTGAAGCCAGTAAAAAATAAATTGCATTAGTTAAGATCAATAAATGACTCTTAATACAACAAACTGTTCACTCAGACTGTAAAAAACACTTGCTTCACTGATGGCCTTTTTGTATACATCATTTCATGTTAGGTTGGCTGCTAACGTTAACAACAGTACATTCATTGTCAATGCACTATTTGTTCAACAGTTGTGAAAGGACTATTAGAAAATCCATAAGAACAGTTCAGTTGTTATGTATCACCACTTCATCCACGCTTAATAACATCACCAATGGGCTATCATTTTGTAAACTAGAATAGCATACATGGACATTTGCTTACATGCGTTGCTATGGTTACACAGTACCACAAGCTGTCATGAGTTGTCTGTCTCTCAAAACAGATTTTCTACACTATTAATTGCGATACTTACATTACCAGTCAAAAGTTTGGACACTCCTACTCATTCAAGGGTTTTTCTTTATTTTTACTATTTTCTACATTGTAGAATAATGGTGAAGAAATCACAACTATTTTAGACTCTTCAAAGTAGTCACCCTTTGCCTTGATGTCACTTTGTACACTCTTGGCATTCTCTAAACCAGCTTCATGAGGAATGCTTTTCCAACAGTCTTGAAGGAGTTCCCACATATGCTGAGCACTTGTTGGCTGCTTTTCCTTCACTCTGTGGTCCAACTCATTACAAACCATCTCAATTGGGTTGAGGTCAGGTGATTGTGTAGGCCAGATTATCTGATACAGCACAATCACTCTCCTTCTTGGTCAAATAGCCAATTACACAGCCTGGAGGTGTGTTTTGGGTAATTGTCCAGTTGAAAAACAAATGATTGTCGCACTAAGCGCAAACCAGATGGAATGGCGTATCGCTGCAGAATGCTGTGGTAGCTATGCTGGTTAAGTGTTCCTTGAATTCTAAATAAATCACCAACAATGTCCAGCAAAGCAACCTCACACGATCACACCTCCTCCTCCTCCATGCTTCACAGTGGGAACCACACATGCGAAGATCATCCGTTCACCTACTCTGCATCTCACAAAGACATGACGGTTGAAACCAAAAATCTCAAATTTGGAATCATCAGACCAAAGGACAGATTTCAACTGGTCTAATTCTTGGCCCAAACAAGTCTCTTCTTATTATTGGCATCCTTTAGTAGTGGTTTCTTTGCAGCAATTCGACCATGACGGCCTGATTCACACAATCTTCTCTGAATATTTTAATTTATTTTTTACTTTTACCCATTTCTCTCTGAAATGTTGTGTTATCCAATTGGTAGTTACAGTCTTGTCTCATCGATGCATACAGACTCGGAAAAGGCATGCATCCTCCGAAACACAACCCAGCCAAGCCACATTGCTTCTTTTTTTTTTTTTTTTTTTTTTTTTTTTTTAAATTTTATCCCCTTTTCTCCCCAATTTTCGTGGTATCCAATCGCTAGTAATTACTATCTTGTCTCATCGCTACAACTCCCGTACGGGCTCGGGAGAGACGAAGGTCGAAAGTCATGCGTCCTCCGAAGCACAACCCAACCTAGCCGCACTGCTTCTTAACACAGCGCGCCTCCAACCCGGAAGCCAGCCGCACCAATGTGTCGGAGGAAACACCGTGCACCCGCCCCCTCGGTTAGCGCGCACTGCACCCGGCCCGCCACAGGAGTCGCTGGAGCGCGATGAGACAAGGATATCCCTACCGGCCAAACCCTCCCTAACCCGGACGACGCTAAGCCAATTGTGCGTCGCCCCACGGACCTCCCGGTCGCGGCCGGCTGCGACAGAGCCTGGGCGCGAACCCAGACTCTGGTGGCGCAGCATAGCACTGCGATGCAGTGCTCTAGACCACTGCGCCACCCGGGAGGCCCACATTGCTTCTTGACACAATGCTGCTTAACCCAGTAGCCAGCCGCCCCAATGTGTCTGAGGAAACACTGTACACCTGGCAACTGTGTCAGCATGCATTGTGCCCGGCACGCCACAGGAGTCGCTGCAAGAGCATCCCTGCTGGCCAAACCCTCCCCTAACCCAGACAATTGTGCAGCAGGGATGTTCTTGTAGCAACTCCATGGGCCTGGACTTGAACCAGGATCTCTAGCGGCACAGCTAGCACTGCAATGCAGTGCCTTAGACCACTACGCCACTCAGGAGGCCCTCCCCTCAACAGTTGATGTTGAGATGTGTCTGTTACTTGAACTCTGTGAAGCATTTATTTGGGCTGCAATCTGAGGTGCAGTTAACTCTAATTAACTTATCCTCTGCAGCAGAGGTACTGTTGAAGTCGGAGGTTTACTTAGTTTGGAGTCATTAAAACTCATTTTTCAACCACTACACAAATGTCTTGTTAACATACTATAGTTTTGGCAAGTCGGTTAGGACATCTACTTTGTGCATGACACAAGTAATGTTTCCAACAATTGTTCTCAGACAGATCATTTCATTTATAATTCACTGTATCACAATTGTGTGTCAGACATTTACATACACTAAGTTGACTGTGCCTTTAAACAGCTTGGAAAATTCCAGAAAATGATGTCATGGAGGTGTAGCTGTGGATGTATTACAAGACCTTACTTCAAACTCAGTGCCTCTTTGCTTGACATCATGGGAAAATCAAAAGAAATCGACCAAGACCTCAGAAAAATAGAAATGTAGACCTCCACAAGTCTGGTTCATCCTTGGGAGCAATTTCCAAATGCCTGAAGGTACCGCGTTAATCTGTACAAACAATAGTACGCAAGTATAAAGACCATGGGACCACGCAGCCGTCATGCCGCTCAGGAAGGAGACACGTTCTGTCTCCTTCCTTGGTATATTACTTGTACTGTATACTGTATGTCATTGGTTTTTACAAGGTTGAGTTTCCTCTGAAACTCCCATCCACCCATCACACATTCTACCTGCAGCAACGCTTGTTGTTATCTATTACAATGTCAGGTGAGACATTTTCTCTTGAAAATTAATATACTGCATTTCTTATACTTAGGCTACAACGTGTGTGTGTGTGTGTGTGTGTGTGTGTGTGTGTGTGTGTGTGTGTGTGTGTGTGTGTGTGTGTGTGTGTGTGTGTGTGTGTGTGTGTGTGTGTGTGTGTGTGTGTGTGTGTGTGTGTGTGTGTGTGTGTGTGTGTGTGTGTCTTTCTGCGTGCACACTCATTAGTGTAACAAGAGAGTCTCCCATCCCCCTTGTTGTTTACACACATTTAGCTAGAGACAGACATTCTTGTTGTTCCTCAAAAAGTACTCCATGTGCCGGGAGTTTCCTACCACGTCTGGTCCACCCAGTCATGTGTCTCAATAGAATATCTCAAGAGAACATTCCATACAAGGCCTCTCATAATAGGAGATCAAAAACTTGATGGCCTCCCGTACCTAGACTTTAAAGTCAGATTTAACACACGGTCTTGTGTCACAGGGAAGTAAACATGACTTCTTTCCTTCGTTGCAAATCAGGTATTTTTCTGCCACCTGCCTCGTCAAATGATTAGTTGTCTTGTTATACTGGTTATTGATCAAATCATGGTTCAACCATAGACAGACACTCAAAAGCACCATTTATACCTGGTTGTGTCTTTTGTCCTGATCTTGTCGACATTCTGATTGTGCCCACGTTTTTAGACAGGTGTAGATTATCAAAAGGAACATTGTGAAATGTTCATCCTGCCCACCTCCCGAGGTACAGTAGTCAGACACTCATTATGTCTGGATATCTTACAAGTGTAGACTGAACTGAACAGAGAAAACAACATTTAAATCATCATTCTTCGGTTCTCTAAAATCATTGACAGGTGGCACATTGACTGATAACATCAATGCGTCTTACAATAAATATGATTTAGAAAGAATAGTTGTGAAATAATTTGCATAAAGGAATAGACCAGGAAATCTGGTCACAATGCAGACCCAGTCTGGTCACAACAACAGACACATTTTAATACCATATGTAGACAAATTTCTGGAAATGTGGGCACAATCAGAATGTAGAGTAGATCAGGACACAGGACCCATGTTAGCACCAGGTATACACAGGGCTAGAATGTCAACAAATGGGTCTTTTAATTAAATTTTTTCCCCCAGTTCAGTTGGGTCCTGTCAGAGGTATCAGTCATTAGTCATGTTTTGTCAGTCTATGAAGTCAGATGAACAGTGGTTACCACTAGAGTGCATATGTTCCTGCCAGTGTGGTCTGGTAATATGGAGATAGTTGCTATGTTTATGTTGCTTTGATTCGAAGAGAAATGTACCTTGATGTGTGTGATTGTGTTTCATCCCCTGTGTTATGCAAATAGAAAGACCCCTAGAATAACCTGTGTTGTTCAGAACCGCACAATTTGAACAGTAAAGCAAATTGGCACCCAGGATAAATAAGCAAACACAGGACTTTCCCTTAGAACTGCATTACAATTAGGAAATATTATGTTTGTCATTAGACATATCATTGCAGAGGGACAAAATATTAAAAAATAAAAACATTTGATAGGTCTACTCAGCCAATAGGCTACTAGCAGAATAGATCATAGCCTATAATCTCAATGCACAAAATCAAATTTTGTTTTCTTGACACAATTTAATTTCATGAGTGAATTTATTTGTTTTGTTTTTCATTTAGGCTATTCTTTGCTTTTATGTAGGATTATGCAAAAATATCCAAGCCCCTTTGCAGTGTTCTAACATAAACCTAATCTGTTGAGGCCACAAGTATGAAAATGCAGAATTGAAATATGTGGGGCCCATATTTCCCCATGGAGACCGTTTGGAGTTCTGCGTTCCGCCTGGAAATCCCCCACCCTGTGTTGACTCCTCCCCCCTCCGACACTACTGAGAATTTAACGCTGGTGTATGTCAAGTTCCGAATTACAACCAGCACAGCAGCCAGTGTCAACAATGGACCTTCATCGAGCTAGTATCCTCAACCACATGGATTATAACACTGATGGTCGACATTCTAAGGATAGGAAAGTGCAATCTATCAACGAAGAGCGGCTGGACAGCGGCCTTGACTCTCTCAAAGACGAGGAATATGAAGTTGTCGCCAGTGAGCTCGAGTGTCTTCGTGTGGATTGTCCCTCACCGCAGAGAGACGAATGCGGCAATGAACCCTGGAAGGAACACGTTTTAGAGGACGGAGACACGTATGTTGAGATACTATAATCAAATCAACAGACATTCAAGTTTTGTTTCCAGAGTTACATTAAATCGACTGTTATTTCTAGGTTATATAATTAGCTAATGTTTGTAGTCGACTAATTATAGCGCAATTGTGGTTGTCTTCCTGTGTGCAAAAGTTACGTTTGCATTTGCATGCAAAGTAGCTCCAATCTAAACAATGCACAAGGAAGGTATTGGGGGAGAGTGATTATGGCCATTGTGGGCATTACGTAAACAAACCTTTCAGAACGGAATGTACTATGGCTGGGGGTCAAAGAAGGCGGCGCTCACACTCCGCTGGTCGGGAAAGTCCCGGGCCTCGTGCCAGAAACCAGATACGCTGCAACGTGCGCCAGTGCGTCAAGCCACCACTAGTAGAAATAGCTTGAGGGAAAGGTGTGACGACTGTGAAGTGCTGCCTGTTTTTCATTCTAAGTGTTAACCTTATGTCGTATTCAGGAATCATGTTCATTTATTTTTGAGTAGTCTGAGCAGTTAATAATTCCCCCTTGTCTTCTATGCAGGCTTCTCCACCTTGCCATTATCCATGAAGCCAAGGACTGTGCAAGGAAGTTGATAGAGCTGTCATGCAATGAGCCTTTCCTCAATCAACAGAACTACCAGAGACAGGTACATACAGTTAAGACCTGCACAATTACAGTAAATGCTTAGATGGAGTACAAGGTGTGTGTATGAGAGAGAATTAAGTAGATACACAAATACAGTAAAAGGTGTGTGTGAGAGAGATCGAGAGGGGCAGAGAGAGACTCATACTTCCAGTTCCTAACCATACCCGTCCTGCTCCCCTATACAGACTCCGCTCCATCTGGCTGTGATCACAGAGCAGGCTGAGATAGTGGAGCGTCTGCTGAAGGCTGGCTGTGACCCAATGCTAGTGGACGACAGTGGCAATACAGCCCTCCACATCGCCTGTAGGAAGGGCTCTCTCACCTGCTTCAGTGTCCTCACCCAGACCCAGGGCTGCTCGACCCAGCTCCCAGCCATCATGGCCACACCAAACTACAGTGGTAAGACACTGAAAAACAGTTTATTTTCTGTTTCTTATTTCAGCTTGTGGGGAACCTGTGGCCATTACTAGAACTAAACAATTACAAAAATAATGTCTAACAACAATGTTACTGTAGTAATTACACAGGTATAAGAGTAACTTAACTTAACGTAAAGTATTATTACCCTGTTCTCTGACCATTGGTCTTCCTCTGCTCTCTGTTTCAGGTCAGAACTGTTTGCATCTGGTCTCTATCCATGGCTTTCTCTCGCTTGTGGAGAGCCTTGTTGCTCTCGGAGCTGACATCGATGCACAGGTAGGCTATGCAGCAAGTTAGCCTTTTTTCAACCCCACCCTCGCAATAGTCCATTTGATTATGTCATTCACATTTCCTAAAAAGCACCCAAATGCTGTGTATTTCCCATTAACTTATTTTACACTTGTTTGGCATTCCAGGAGCAGTGTAATGGCCGCAGCCCTCTCCACCTGGCTGTGGACCTACAGAACCTGGACTTGGTTCGGCTCCTGGTCAGTAACGGCGCTAACGTCAACAGCCTAACCTATGGAGGTCACACGCCGTACCACCTGACCTACGGTCGCCAGAACGCTGCAATCCAAAGGGAACTGTATGAGCTGACGGCTCAGGAGTTGAGAGAACTGCCAGACAGTGAGTCTGAGGACAGTGAGGAAGAGGGACAGTCTGATGAGGAAGAGGTGAGTGTGACTGAACTGATGTGAGTATGTGGACTGTAGGTGTGTGTGAGGCATCTCTACTGTGTGTGATTGCTTATGCAGCGTAGAGTTTTTCCATATATTCTCCGGTGAAACAGCTGTGAAACCGGTTCAGCATATCTAGCTGTATCTCATGAGTGAACCTAGCAGATTGGATGTTTTAGATAATTTATGACTAACTTTGGCTCTAATCCACCTTCTCCTTTCCTTTCGCAGGTAACATGTTGGTATGATGACATTCAATGGAATATGCACAAGTAGGAAGTAGACGAAAATAACCTGTAGAGAACAGTAGTACAGACAGGGAGAAGCTCTTCTGCCCACAGGCTCTAGCTATGGTACAGTGGCATGCCCAGCAGTGGTGCCAACCTCAGAGGTTGAGGATGGCAGAAGGCTGGGGTACACCCTAGGACTGACATAGTGATGATGGACAGTGTGAACCAATGAGAAGATGCCAAATAAACTAAATGGATGCCAATAAATAATGCTCTTTATGGCTCTCTGAAAGATACTCATTATCACAAAGCTTACATCCAACCAACGATGTAATAGCATCAGCATGTATTATATTGTAAATGGCTGTGAATACAAATACATATTTTTTTTATAACTGTAAATGTATAAAGTTTGACATTACTGTAAATGTTATCCATTGCATGTGGAAGGGTAAAGCAAGCCACAAACTCCAGTAAATTAAAACATGACATTTAACTTCGCCTTGATTTCTGGTGTTTTTCCATCAGTGTGGGAGATGGTGATGAAAAAAATTAGTTTTTTATTTTCTTCTCCAGTACTTGAAAGTGCAGGCAACATGCCCAATGGACTATTTGGAATGTGACCATATCTGAGACTGAATTATTTAATTATGTTAAATAAATCAAACAGATCCTGAAAGGTCAGTGTTCAAGACAAACACATTATTATGAAGATATAATGGCAAATCGCCAATGCCTTAACAGAATAAGGGACTGAAGTGTAAAGATGCTGGTGATCAGGCTTCAGAATGAGTCGCAGGCATAGGATGAGCCGTAACATATACCCATAGACTTGTAGAGGTCTGTATCTATATTATTATAGATGAGTACACTGGAATTTCCTGTAAGGGAAGGGCCAATACAGGCAGTGTTGAAAATTCCGCTGGGGAGTCATAGTTCCCAGACACGGTATTCCAGACATGAGGAACTTCACGGAATTCCTCACTTAGAATTAGTCAGAAGGGATTCTCCAATGTAATTATGGTCATGTGATGTGAAGATGCAGTATAACTAACTGCGTGTTTTAACAGTCTGCTAGAAATCTGAGACTAGTGCCAGTGTGGTTGTACAAGCTAAAAACCTTACGGGATTCTACCATAGCGCTACTAGTGTTTATGCTACAAAGATGAGTAATATTGCCCCTGTCGCTCTACTTTTCAGTGGTATATTCTCAAAGAAACCTCTGCAAGTGAAGGCAAATGATTTAGTCATAGCATGCTCCCTCAAAGCCCCAAGTGAGCAGGAAACACAGAGGGGCAGTCAGGCAATTCAGAAAAGAGCCCCAATGGGGGATAAGAGGGACTCGTATGACTCAGCATGACAAGGAGAAATGACAAAGCCTTCAGATGGAAAATCCGGACTGTATTCAGACCCCTTCCACTTTTTCAACATTTTGTTGTTACAGCCTAAAATGTATAAAATAATGTTTTCCCTCAATCTACACACAATACCCCATAATGACAAATAGAAAAGAGGTTTTTAGAAATGTTTGCAAATGTATAAAAAAAAATGAAATGAATAATATGAGACTCAAATTATTATTTATTTTATTTAACCTTTATTTAACCAGTTAGGCCAGTTGAGAACAACTGTGACCTGGCCAGGATAAAGCAAAGCAGTGCGACAAACACAGAGTTACAAATGGGATAAACAAATGTACAGTCAAAAACACAATAGAAAAATCTATATACAGTGTGTGCAAATGTAGTACGATTAGGGGGGTAAGGCAATAAATAGTCCATAGTGGCGAAATAATTACATTTTAGCAATTAAACACTGGAGTGATAGATGTGCAGAAGATGAATGTGCAAGTAGAGATACTGGGGTGCAAAGGAGCAAAGAAATAAATAATATGGGGATGAGGGAGTTGGGTGGGCTATTTACAGATGGCTGTGTACAGGTGCAATGATCGGTAAGCTGCTCTGACAGCTGATGCTTAAAGTTAGCGAGGGAGATATAAGACTCAAGCTTCAGTGATTTTTGTAATTCGTTACAGTCATTGGCAACAGAGAACTGGAAGGAAAGGCGGCCAAATGAGGAGTTGGCTTTGGGGATGACCAGTGAAATATACCTGCTGGAGGGCGTGCTACGGGTGGGTGCTGCTATGGTGACCAGTGAGCTGAGATAAGGCGGGGCTTTACCTAGCAAAGACTTAATAGATGACCTGGAGTCAGTGGGTTTGGCGATGAATATGAAGCGAGGGCCAGCCAACGAGAGCATACAGGTCGCAGTGGTGGGTGGTATATAGGGCTTTGGTGACAAAACGGATGGCACCGTGATAGACTACATACAATTTGCTGAGTAGAGTGCTGGAGGCTATTTTGTAAATGACATCGCCGAAATCAAGGATCGGTAGGATAGTCAGTTTTACGAGGGTAGGTTTGGCAGCGTGAGTGAAAGAGACTTTGTTGAGAAATAGGAAGCTGATTCTAGATTTAATTTTGGATAGGAGATGCTTAATGTGAGTCTGGAAGGAGAGTTTACAGTCTAACCAGACACCTAGGTATTTGTAGTTGTCCACATATTCTAAGTCAGAATATGTGGATATAGATTGAGGGGGAAAAACGGCTGTAACGTAAGAAAAAGTGGAAAAAGTAGAGTTCTGAATACTTTCCGAATGCACTGTATCTTACATTAGTTATCTTTTGTTGGTATTTCGTGCCAGCCTTCAGCTACCCTCAACCCCTCCCATCTATATCTGAAGACCATCCAGTCACAGCATTCAGCTACCCTCAACCCCTCCCATCTACAGTTGAAGTCGGAAGTTTACATACACTTAGGTTGGAGTCATTAAAACTCGTTTTTCAACCACTCCACAAATTTCTTGGTAACAAACTATAGTTTTGGCAAGTCGGTTAGGACATCTACTTTGTGCATGACACAAGTCATTTTCCCAACAATTCTTTACAGACAGAGTATTTCACTTAATCACAATTCCAGTGGGTCAGAAGTTTACATACAGTAAATTGACTGTCTTTAAACAGCTTGGAAAATTCCAGAAAATTATGTCATGGCTTTAGAAGCTTCTGATAGGCTAATTGACATCATTTGAGTCAATTGGAGGTGTACCTGTGGATGTATTGCAATGCCTACCTTCAAATTCAGTGCCCCTTTGCTTGACATCATGGGAAAATCAAAAGAAATCAGCCAAGACCTCAGAAAAAAAATGTGTAGACCTCCACAAGTCTGGTTCATACTTGGGAGCAATTTCTAAATGCCTGAAGGTACCACGTTCATCTGTACAAACAATAGTACGCAAGTATAAACACCATGGGACCATACAGCCGTCATACCAATCAGGAAGGAGACGCGTTCTGTCTCCTAGAGATGAACATACTGTAATGAAACAGCAGGGAGCAGGTCTCGAACCCTCGACCTTCTAGCCCGAGGTCCGGCGCGCTATCGACTGTGCCGCAAAAGCATGCTCGTGCGGCAGAGTCAATTTCCGCGCTTATAAACCCAGGGTCGTTACAGTACTTTGGTGCGAAAAGTGAAAATCAATCGCAGAACGACAGCAAAGGACCTTGTGAAGAAGCTGGGGGAAACGGGTACAAAATTATTTATATCCACAGTAAAACGAGTCCTATATCGACATAACCTGAAAGGCCTCTCAGCAAGGAAGAAGCCACTGCTCCAAAACCGCCATAAAAAAGCCAGATTACGGTTTGCAACTGCACATTGGGGACAAAGATCGTGCTTTTTGGAGAAATGTCATCTGGTCTGATGAAACAAAAATAGAACTGTTTGGCCATAAGGACCATCATTATGTTTGGAGGAAAAAGGGGGAAGCTTGCAAGCCAAAGAACACCATACCAACCGTGAAGCACGGGGGTGGCAGCATCATGTTGTGGGGGTGCTTTGCTGCAGGAGGGACTGGTGCACTTCACAAAAGAGATGGCTTCATGAGAAAGGAAAATGATGTGGATATATTGAAGCAACATCTCAAGACATCAGTCAGGAAGTTAAAGCTTTGTTGCAAATGGGTCTTCCAAATGGACAATGACCCCAAGCATACGTCCAAAGTTGTGGCAAAATGGCAAAAAGCCCTGACCTCAATCCTATAGAAAATCTGTAGGCAGAACTGAAAAAGCTTGTGCGAGCAAGGAGGCCTACAAACCTGACTCAGGTACACCAGCTCTGTCAGGAGGAATGGGCCAAAATTCACCCAACTTATTGTGGGAAGCTTGTGGAAGTTTACCCGAAACATTTGACCCAATTTAAACAATTTAAAGGCAATGTTACCAAATATTAATTGAGTGTATGCAAACTTCTGACCCACTGGGAATGTGACAAAAGCAATAAAAGCTTAAATAAATCACTCAACTATTATTCTGACATTTCACATTCTTAAAATAAAGTGGTGATCCTAACTGACCTAAGACATAGCATTTTTACTCTGATTAAATGTCAGGAATTGTGAAAAACTGAGTTTAAATGTATTTGGTTAAGGTGTATGTTAACTTCCGACTTCAACTGTATATACGCATAGATTGCATTTGGATTACTGAAAGTGTTATTTCGGTTAACTGGATTTGTTCTAACATTTGTGATTTATTATTTGTGTACTTGTTTGACATTTTTGCTGCACTGATAGGAGCTAGTAGCAATCAATTAATTATAATATTCTTGTGTTGTTGCATCACTAATGTATTGAGCTGGTGAGTATCTCTCATGCTTAATACTAGAGTGGCCCACAATTTATTCCAGAAGAGCTGAAACCACTTATGTCGGTTAGTAAGTTAATTGAACCTTTATTTAACTAGGCAAGTCAGATAAGAACAAATTCTTATTTAAAATGACGGCCTGCCCTGGCAGCTCGGGATCAACCAGGGTCTGTAGTGAAGCCTCTAGCACTGAGATGCAGTGCCTTAGACAGCTGTGCCACTCTGGCGTGTAAGTAAGTAACAGAGGAGTTTCAGAGATTTCTATAGTCAGCATTAGGCTTTGGATATATGCACCATATCTATATGGGAAAATAATCTCAAAAACATTATCTTTAATTGAACAGCGTAAATGTACAGCAAGTCAGGGCTTTTGTTCTGAAGATCTGTGGTAGTGCTCTCATTTCTCTAGGGTAGTCTCCCCTCTAGGTTGGAACACAAGGAAACACTCAATCTCGCTCTGACTGGGACACAAGGCGGACATCAATTTCAGTCTCTGTCAGGATCCTGCAAAGATATATATATATATATCTATATATATATATATAAACTCAGCAAAAAAAGAAACGTCTTCTCACTGTCAACTGCGTTTATTTTCAGCAAACTTAACATGTGTATGAACATAAGATTCAACAGCTGAGACATAAACTGAACAAGTTCCACAGACATGTGACTAACAGCAATTGAATAATGTGTCACTGAACAAAGGGGGGGTCAAAATCAAAAGTAACAGTCAGTATCTGGTGTGGCCACCAGCTGCATTAAGTGCTGCAGTGCATCTCCTCCTCATGGACTGCACCAGATTTGCTAGTTCTTGCTGTGAGATGTTAGGGGGGGGGGGTGGCCCTAGCCCTCACCCTCCGATCCAACAGGTCCCAGACGTGCTCAAACAAATCAAAATATATTTTATAATTTACTTTTTTCAAAGTAGCCACCCTTTGCCTGGACGACAGTCCATCATTACTTTAAGACATGAAGGCCAGTCAATACGGAACATTTCAAGAACTTTTAAAGTTTCTTCAAGTGCAGTCGCAAAAACTAAACAGAACAGGGAAAAATGATGCATCACTCCAGACTTTTGTCAAGGTGAGAGATTAACAGCTTCAAAGCTGTCACTGCATGTCATGATGAAGGCTATTCACCACATTGACGAGCTCAGACCATGAACGCATGTGCCAAGACACTCAAAGAATGACAACTCATTACTGGACAGCTAGTTGCTACTAAGTTAGCCTCCTATGGCAATGGTGTAACGGTCTACTTCTGTCAAATAACTTGACAGGAAAAGCTAGTTCTAAAAGTTAGCTTACTATAGTAACTGTTTCAAACTCAGCATGAATGGTGGCAGATATGAATTTGATCAGCTTGCAACGTTAGCTAGGTTAACTGGTTAACTAGCCAACTTAGTTAATTGCCTTACTGCTGTAGTTTGCAAACATAATCAATAAACTAGCTGTTAGAAATCTGACAATATTAACATACTTTATCCATTCACTGACATTATAAAGCAGTTTGATAGCTTTAATATTTTACAACTGAGCTAACGTTAGCTATGGCCAGGGGCCTGTTGCACAAAAGTAGAATTAAGACATCCGGGATAAATGACTCAGCTGAGCTCAATGAAGCCAAAACATGTGCGTCCAGGCTTAATTGGTTGCACAAAGACCAAGCCAGGATGAGCAGACACGGATTCATTAAGCCAGGTGAAACCAATCCTGGATAGGTGCGCGCTCACGGCTCACTCAAATAGACCCCGCCACAGATCACAGATTAACTGATTTACCATGGCAACTAGAGCCGCGTACTTTTCCCCGTCGGAAGCACAAATCCTCATGGAGGCATACGAGGAGGTAAAAGATATAATTAAGAAGAAAGGCAACACCGCCACAGTGATAAAGCAAAGAGAAAAAGCGTGGCAAAGTATTGCAGACCGCCTGAATGCGTAAGTAGTGCACAATTACACACTCACCGCTCCGCTGAAACATCACAATTACAATTCAAATATTTAATTCACATCTCCAAAAATGCAGTTGTACTGTAATTATGAAACGGTTAAATTTTTAATTGAAATGCACTGCAGATATGAGTGAAATTGTGTAAAGTAACTCCATCACACTGTATAAAGCTATGATAAATTTTTTGATATTTTTACTGAAAACAAGACAAAAATACCAAGTAATTTTTTGCAGTGTGACTCCATTAAATGTGTGTGTGTGTGTGTGTGTGTGTGTGTGTGTGTGTGTGTGTGTGTGTGTGTGTGTGTGTGTGTGTGTGTGTGTGTGTGTGTGTGTGTGTGTGTGTGTGTGTGTGTGTGTGTGTGTGTGTGTGTGTGTGTGTGTGTGTGTGTGTGTGTGTGTGTGTGTGTGTAGATTAAACATGAACGGGCCAAAACGGACATGGCAGCAGGTCAAAATCAAATACAAGAACATTCTGCAGAATGGTATGGTCCCTGACTAATATTTAACAAAGCACAAGCATATATTGTACCCAGAAGGTGCCTGCTCACACATTGTCTGTACTGTTTTAGCAGTGAAAAAGAATACCCACAGACAAGGCACGGGTGGTGGGTCACCAAAGGCTGACCTTACCCCAGCAGAGGACATGGCCTTGGAGCTAAATAAAGGCAGGCCCGTCTTAGAGGGGATCCCTGGGGGGAAAGAGACGAGCATAGGTTCCTCCCAAGATGCCACCCGCTTCATTCAAGGTATGTCCTTCCATCTCTACATGGGATACAACCACATTCATATTGAATCAATTTGGACTGTCTGACTTTGGTTTACCTATTGCCTTGCAGTGTCTGGCAGCACTGTGTTCCTGTTAGAGCCACCAGCACAAGCACCAGACGATGCTGATCCAGTGAGTACTCCATCAAAGGCATACTGTAGGCCTGGCATGTCTTGTCTACTAGCTTCAATATGAATCCGATTAAATGTGATAGGGTGAAGGCCCCAGTGCAGCAGCAACAGCACATGATGGAGACGATGATGAGGAGGAGACCATCTCTCTGGATTCCAGAAGGCATGAGGTATCATGTTAAGACTGTGAAAGTACTATTTACTCTACAATGGTGAGGAGTCCTCATCAAAATCAAAAAATCTAATTTCTTTTACAGGACCCAGATGCTATACAGTGGGAAAACCAGCCTGGCAACATAGTGCGTATTAATAAAAGGACACCACATCCTGCCAAATTCCAGCTGCGCTAATTGTATTGTGTTCACAGAGCTCACAAGCTATCAGAAAGTTGTATGGCAACCACCTCCGGCGCCAAATAGAACTGGCAGACATAGACATTCAGTACAAGAAGAAAAAGATGGAAAATCTTGCACTGGAGTCCGAAATAAAAAAGAGGACAATTAGGAAACTGGACCTTGAAATAAAAAAACTTGAGAGGGAGGTGAGATATGCCTTCAATGTACACTGTATGCTAACTGTAACACAAATGTATTATTCATTATTTTTCTTTCCTCCCCCAGCTCCAAGAAGATGACACAGCTCAAAATAAAAATTAGGTATATTCTCGTAAAGTCAAGTGAGCCATGACATATGAGCTCTTATTGTGAGCACACAGGACGGTGGCATCTTTCTAAGGTTTTTTTTATTTTCCCAGCAATCAGTACAACCAAGTCATCGTTATAAGGCATCGCCCTCTTTTGCCCACCCCCCCAGCACCAGGTGTGGCCACTAGCCTATATGAAGGCCCAAAATTGTGTGTTCCTTTCTGCTCTGACAATGGCATGCCCATTCGTGCGAGATGTGGTGGATGAAGAAGCACTTGTGCTGAGGAGAGCCTTCAGGCGAGAAAGGGTCTTCAGGGACCGGTTGGACCCACTGGCCTTCCCTGATGACCATCTATATGAAAGATACAGGTTTTCTGCAGATGGCATCAGGTATCTATGCAGACTACTGGGTCCCAGGATTAAGCACCGCACTGCACGGAGCCATGCACTGAGTGTGGAGCAAATGGTTTGTGTGGCCTTGCGCTTTTTTGCTAGTGGAGCCTTCCTGTACTCAGTGGGGGATGCAGAACAGCTGAACAAGGCCACAATTTGCCGCACAATAAGGAGTGTGTGTCTGGCTATCAAAGCATTAGCAGATGTCTTCATCTCCTTCCCTGGCCACAGAAGACTCTGTGACATCAAAGAGGAGTTCTATAGGATTGCAGGTAAGAGGATCTACAAATTACAGGACAACTGTTAACACATAGTAGGATACTCATTACTTTGTGTGACAGGTTTCCCCAATGTCATTGGTGCAGTGGACTGCACACACATAAGGATAAAAGCCCCCTCAGGTGCCCATGAGGCCGATTTTGTGAATAGGAAATCCTTTCACAGCATTAATGTTCAGGTGAACATAACTTTTTGATATTGTCCATTGACGAACACTCTGCATTGCCAGTGATGTGCATTGATTGGTGTAATATTCCTCATCTTATGATTTCAGATGGTCTGCAATGCTGACTGTGTGATCAGCAATGTTGTGGCAAAATGGCCTGGCTCAGTCCATGACTCCAGAATCTTTCGGGCCTCTGAAATCTATCAGTGCCTATCACAAGGTAAGCCACACAACCCCTATTTATAACCATCATGGCTGTGTCAAGAATATCACTGTGTTTATGAGGTAGTAATGATGAGATTTTGTGTTGACAGGTGAATTCTCTGGTGTGTTGCTGGGAGACAGGGGGTATGGCTGCCAGCCTTTTCTCCTGACACCTTTCACAGACCCCCAGGAAGCACAGCAGGCCTACAACCATGCCCATGCCAGGACCAGGGCCAGAGTTGAAATGACCTTTGGCCTCCTGAAGGCACGCTTTCACTGCCTTCACAAATTAAGGGTCAGCCCTGTTAGGGCATGTGATATTACTGTGGCTTGTGCTGTCCTCCACAATGTGGCCTGCCTGAGGAAGGAGAGGGCCCCCAGAGTGCCACCAGCCATGGACTGGGACAATCCGGCAATCTTCCCTGATGACGACAGTGGTCGGCTGCTGAGGGACCAATATGTGTTGAATTATTTTAGTTAGTATGTGTGCTTTCAATTTTGGTTAAATATGTCCTGCGGTGGCAGAGGAATTTGGGTTTTTTTGGGTTCGTTTTTTGACGAATTTGGCCTCTTATGATGTTTGTGCGGTATACTGTGTGTAATACAAGGCTGCAGGGAGGCTACTGCATCCATTCATTTGTCTGTTCAGTTGATGTGTATGGATTTGTCCTGCATTTATTTTAGTGTGCAGACATGCAGGGTGTGTTATATACAGACCTTTGAATGTGTATGTATCATTTTGTATAATATGCTTGGATTCTGTGCTTTCCATCTTGTAGAGTCACTGTGACTTCAGTTTCGAAAGGAGCTGATGGTTTACCTGCTTTGTTTTGTCCTTATTCAATAAAGGAACATAATGTTACACATTGTGTTTTTATATTCATATGGAATGTGTATTTGTTTATATGACAGAGTACTAGGGCCACACTGAAGAAAAAGGATAAAGTCATAAATTTATGAGGCTGGTTCTTTCTGCAGAAAAGCTACATATTGTTTTTACAGTTTTGATACTTATGACAATGTGATACTTAATATTCTGGCACATCAGCATGTCTTTGTTTATGAAACCATACTGAAGTACAATTTCACGAAATGCCCCACATCTGTCATTTTAACAACTGTCCTCCTTTAAAACAACTGGTTACAATATTATGACTTGTGTTTTTTTCCCCTCTGTGGCCCTAATATTCTATCATTTTATATATAGCCTTATAGTCTATGGGAAACTGTAAATTATCTAATGATAGCAACATCATCTAAAAATCATTTTTTATCCAAAATCATTATGTATAGTGAGCAGTGAAATAACTATTGGTTTCCATTTGTGGTGACTGCTGACTGACATTAGGGATGAGATTAAATAGATCCTGGAATTTAGCCTGGTCTGGAGCAGGCTAGCTCCACAGAATAAATCTCCATGGTAATTTATACCATAACATATCCTCCTGCCCCCTATCCATCTTTAGTGCAACCGGATTACGGATCAATTGAGCCAGGATCACCAAGATATCCTGGCTTAATCCCTTATCCTAGTTTTGTGCAACAGGCCCCAGGTTAGATAACGTTGGCTATGGCTAGGTTAGATATCATTAACGTTAGCTACCTACTATAGTTTGGCTACAATAATGACTGGGCAAGTTGGTATTTTAATTTCTTCAGAACTATCCCATACTAACCGACTTTGAGTCTGCTCTCCAGAGAAGATGGTAATATGTCGTTCAAATCCTGCACTCGACCCTCGGGACATTGTGTTGGTAAACAAGTAAATGTGTATAAAAGTTGCAAACTGAAAACAGAACTACTGAGGAAAAAACATGCAAGATAATGATCACGGAATTGGTTTAGGAACAGTAGTTGATGTCTGGGTCAATCCAACAAACGTTGTTTTAGACACCTCTTGGTTTACTGAATGCATTTTGAAAAAGATATTCTAGGACTACAAGAAAAGTACAAAACTTTTTTTTCCGTCTTTTATTCTTTTCCACATGCTATAGTTTCATTAACGAACACTGTATTGACAGGTTTGTGAAGATCAAACAGTTCTAAGTGGGTCCTTATTTTGCCTTGGTAAGACACAGCCACTTCTGTGGAACTTCATAAGTGCATCTCTCTGCCCCATTCTCATCATAGGGGATGTGCCAGGAGCCTCCATTTGTCTGGACAATGGTGTCATAACTTAATATCCGCTGGAAAAAATGTACAGAATACAAGAATTGTAATAAACATACACGTCATATTTATTTGTTTATCAATGTGCCTTTTAGGTCCTCATGTAGACAACAGATACTATACTATGCATTGATGTGTAATAAATAAGCAAGCTCTATCTCCCTGTTACTCTCACCTGGAATCGTACTCTCTTTCCTGGGGTGTAGCTGCTCAGCACCAGCTGGTGGCCTCTCTGCCACTTGAAGAAGAGGCGTCGGGTGGCACCGTCTGGCAGGCAGGCCTTGTGGTCCCTCATCAGGTCCCGGCTAACAAAGTTGCAGTGGTTCCCAGAGTGCAGTGTGGCATACAGCAGGAAAGGGTCATCCTCAGAACTGACAAACAACCAGAGGTGTCAACATCCAAACAAACCCAAAGAATCCACATTGGTTACTTTAGCCAATGTATTGCACAAAAACATATTTTTTCTTTCAGCCTTTAGTTATTCTCAATGAGATAAAGTCTCTTTTGCAAGAGTGACCTGTACTCTTATAATATGGATATGAATGATCTACCAGAAAGCTATGGTTTGCAAGACACATAGGGCTGAACTCACATGTTGTCAGTGAAGAAGCAGTGGGCCTTCTGCTGGACCAAGCTCATGTCATGTCTGTCCCAGCTGCGTGAGGGCCGCTGCATGTGCTTCCTCCCCAGGACCAGGATGACCAGGCCCTGGCGCTCAAGCTCCGACACCACCTCCAGGAGCTGCATAGAAACACCAACACAATTAGTCATCATCACATACAGTGCATTCGGAAAGTATTCAGATGCCTTGACTTTATCCACATTTTGTTACGTTACAGCCTTTTTCTAAAATGGATTAATTTGATTTTTCCCCCTCATCAATCTACACACAATACTCCATAATGACAAATTGAAAACAGGTTTAGACATTTTTGAAAATGTATTAAAACTAAAATATAGAAATACCTTATTTACATAAGTATTCAGACCCTTTGCGATAACACTTGAAAAATAGCTCAGGTGCATCCTGTTTCCATTGATCATCCTTGAGGATGTTTCTACAACTTAATTTGAGTCCATCTGTGGTAAATTCAATTGATAGGACATGAAAAGGCACACACCTGTCTATATAAGGTCCCACAGTTGACAGTGTGTCAGAGCAAAAACCAAGCCATGAGGTTGAAGGAAATGTCCGTAGGGCTCCGAGACAGGATTGTGTCGAGGCACAGATCTGGGGAAGGGTACCAAAACATTACTGCAACATTGAAGGTCCCCAAGAACACAGTGGCCTTCATCATTCTTAAATGGAAGAAGTTTGGAACCAGCAAGACTCTTCCTAGAGCTGGCCGCACAGCCAAACTGAGCAATTGGGGGAGAAAGGCCTTGGTCAGGGAGGTGACCAAGAACCTGATTGTCACTCTGACAGAGCTCTAGAATTCCTCTGTGGAGATGGGAGAACCTTCCAGAAGGACAACCATCTCTGCAGCACTCCACCAATCAGGCCTTTATGGTAGAGTGGCCAGACGGAAGCCACTCCTCAGTAAAAGGCACATGACAACCCGCTTGGAGTTTGGCAAAAGGCACCTAAAGACTCTCAGACCATGAGAAACAAGTTTCTCTGGACTGATGAAACCAAGATGGCCTGAAACCTGGCAACATCCCTACAGTGAAGCATGGTGGTGGCAGCATCATAATGTGGGGATGTTTTTCAGTGGCAGGGACTGGGAGACTTGTCAGGATTGAGGCAAAGATGAACGGAGCAAAGAACAGAGATCCTTGATGAAAACCTGCTACAGAGCGCTCAGGACCTCAGACTGGGGCAAGGTTCACCTTCCAAAAAGAACAATGACCCTAAGCACACAGCGAAGACAGAACAGGAGTGGCTTCGGGACAAGTCTCTGAATGTACTTGAGTGGCCCAGCCAGATCCCGGACTTGAACACGATCGAACATCTCTGGAGAGACCTGAAAATAGATGTGCAGCAATGCTCCCCATCCAACGTGACAGAGCTTGAGAGGATCTGCAGAGAAGGGGAGAAACTCCCCAACTGTGTGTGCCAAGCTTGTAGTGTCATACCCAAGAAGACGAGGCTGTAATCACTGCCAAAGGTGCTTCAACAAAGTACTGAGTAAACGGTCTGAATACTTACGTTGGTCTGAATACTTAAGTAAACGTGATATTTTATATAAATTTGCTAACATTTCTTAACACTTATTGCTTTGTCATTATGGAATATTGTGTGTAGATTGATGAGGGACAAAAACAATTTAATCCATTTTAGAATAAGGCTGTAATGTAAGAAAATGTGGAAAAAGTCAAGGTGTCTGAATACTTTCCGAAGGCGCTGTATATGGCGTCATATGGGTGAGTGGTTTGCTGCCTTCAACGTTATGAACAGAGTGTCCCATGGTGGCAGTGGGGTTATGGTATGGGAAGGCATAAGCTACGGATAACGAACACAATTGCATTTATCGATGTCAATTTGAATTCAAAGATACCACGATAAGATCATGAGGCCCATTGTCGCGCCATTCATCTGCTGCCATCACCTCATGTTTCAGCATGATAATGCACAGTCACATGTCGCAAGGATCTGTACACAATTCCTGGAAGCTGAAAATGTCTCAGTTCTTCCATGGCCTGCATATGGGATGCTCTTGATCGACGTGTACGACAGCGTGTTCCAGTTCCCAACATTATCCAGCAACATCGTACAGCCATTAAAAGGGAAAGGGTGATACCTAGTCAGTTGTACAACTGAATGCCTTCAAATGAAATGTGTCTTCCGCATTTAACACAACCCCTCTGAATCAGAGAGGTGCGGGGTCTGCCTTTAACGACATCCACGTCTTCGGCGCCTGGGGAACAGTAGGTTAACTGCCTTGCTCAGGAAAAGGAGTGGGACAACATTCCACAGGCCACAGCCCGATCAACTCCAAGCAAAGGAGATGTGTTGTGCTGCATGAGGCAAATGGTGGTCACACCAGATATTGACAGGTTTCTGATCCATGCACCTGTGACAGCCGCACCACGAGCCACACAGTAAAAACCCCTGCCTAACAAATATTCCTTTCATTTTATGTACTCAGTTTGCACTATATACTGTATATGGCGATACAAATAATATATAAATGATGACGTGACACATAGCTTGTTTCTTATATCCCATACATAACTTCATTGCAGAAATACTGTTTGACATTTGCTATCATTGTTTATATGTTGAGTTCATGCTCCATAGTTTACGTGGTAACAGTCATTGGTATAATTTAACTCAATTCTCTAACTTTATCATTTAACCATTCTCAAGCAAATAGTCACAGTTCAATGTAATGTCTAGTTTTACCTCCGTGTCCCAGCAGTCTTAACGGCGTTACATGGTCAATCTGACGTTTGCATTTATCGTGCCGCGTTTACGGTGATACGGCCTCTGCAGAAGTCAGGGCATTCATACTTTGTGCGCTTCGCTGAGCAGTGCAGAGCTGTTGTCAAGGATGTGAGTTTGTGTTTATACAGGACCTCCCACACTCGCCTACCGTCAACCAATCATGTCATGCGGAGCTATACGAAGCTTTCCACATTGTTACAACATTTAAGAGGCGCACAGCGATGCCGTACAGAGCTCGATTTGGCCTCTGCGTGCCTTCGGAGGCTCCGCTATTGCGTCACACCATCCACACAGCCTCCGACCACATTTTTGGATCAAACATAAATGGGCTTTAACAGCCTCATGTCTTGAGCATGGATGCCGCGGTGTTCTGGTAAAGGAGGCCCAAACGGAATCCCAGGCTTAAAATAGGGTTCAGGCGGGGCGTTGGGAAATACCAACTCTCTGTTCACCCCATTCTCCATACTGGCCAATGATTATAACGGTGATTCTGATCCAACCACTAATTCATACATTGTTGTGCCCCTGGCCTGAGAGGATGGAAGTTCAATATGCACTGTAACATATGTATGTAGAAGGCTAATGTTAACTAGCTAACGTTGCCCATGAATGTAAGTTAGGCTAGCGAGCAAGCATTTTAGCCAGGTAGCCTAGGATAACAAAAAATAAAAGCGTGTACCTAATGACTGAGTGATAGTCCGTTTCGTCAACGTTAAAATATTTTTATTTCTGCACAAACGAGCACGCACACACACAGAAATCAGAACCATGGGCAGCCACATCATATTCAGCTTACGTTGATTGGGCTAAATTGTTTTGGTATCTTTTAGTTGTCACTGTATTAGACTAAGCAGAGGTGATTTGATTATGTTGAAATGGTGCTGGAATAGTGGAGGCAGCTCCTGTTTTCTTTGAGACTTGCGGTAACTCTCTGTGGTTCTAAATCAATAGTTGTTTTGTGGCCCGAAAATGTCGGAAACATTAACTTGCTTGACCATGCTGTAGGTCATGTAACGGTCTGTTACATGCAATATGCTTTTGAAGACTAAACCAGACAGAGGTTGCTATCCGGTTTTGTGATAAAATAAAGGTATGGTTGAATTTATTCTGCCACTGTCTTCTTACTGTCTGCCTTTAGGCATATGAATTATCAGGTTATAGAGCAAACAACGCAATTATCACAACATATATGTTATAATATGGCTTTTTTTCTGGTTTCCCCAGTGAATTTACCCACACACCGTTACTGACCCTTATATTGTTTGCACCCTAATAAGTTGTCTCTCGTTGCCTGCTTGGTCATCCCGGACAGCCCTTTCCTTTTTTTTTTAAGGTATCTGTGGCCAATAATACATATCTGTATTCCCAGTCATGTGAAATACTGTAAAATCTTTGAAATTGTTGCATGTTGCATTTATATTTTTGTTCAGTATAATAACTAAGTGCAAATATCTGTTGGTAGAGTCATAGTTTCACACACATGCAAAAACTCAGACATGTATGTCTGTCTGATGTGGTTGAGAATGCAGACGAGTGGGTTGGGGAGATGTGAACTTTAGCTGATAACTAGGACAGAAGTCAGCACCACAAATACACAAATACTGATTTTAGTCATATTACAATGGAAGATAAATCCCCTCAATAATGCATCAGGGTCTGTAGGTGTGCTGAAACAAAGCTACTTGTGCTGCATTTATACAAATACAGAACTGCTGTATTTGAAAGCTGGGAGCAGGTTTTTCATATCTACTCTATGCAGTCAGTGCCCTGAGGCCACAGTCCCCCCTGCTCCTCACTAATGCTTAGCTCACCTGTCAGAGAAACGAGATGCTAAACAGCTGTGGGGAGGTGGAGGGATTATTCACACTGTGTGTGTGTTTGTGTATGCATGGCAGACTGCTGGCCAGACTCTGTGGTGACTGAGGGTTCTGCTTACAGAGCACAGATATAATACTGTGTGCGTTTCTTCGGCTATGAGCCCATGGTTAAATAAATATACACAGCACTAAAAATATACCCATCTTTCCCACATGAAAAAGTGTTGTCATTTGTTAACAGCCTCCCACAGCACCATGCAGCTGTGACAATGCCATCTCCTCTGTGTCTCAAGTGGGGGAAGCACATGGGTAACTTATGTGGACTGGCATTACAACTTATTCACTTCATTGGAATTCAAGACGGATATTTGTATTTGGCTCTTTCCGAGGGGTCTATACATGCTGGCGTGGCTGTGCTGTGCACTATATCATCCCCTAGTAGCAACCGGAGAGAGGGAGCAGACATACCGTACATCCTGTCCAGAATTACTTAATTGTACTGAGTTACAAATACAAGATAGGCACCCTTTATATTCCATTACTAGGAATTCGTAATATTGACAGTGATTCCAGCCTTAGTCATCAGTGGGGGAAAAAGTAATTTTCTCCCACCGATTCAACCCAAGTCTGAGATGTTCGAGAGTATTTGCTTTCATGATGATGACTGATGCTCGACCACTCAAGTAGTAAAAAAGTTCAGATTTAGGAAACATCCCCTGCATTGGGATATTGCTTTTGATTGACGCTAACTGTGGTTTGGTTAGTGTGGAAGACTGAGTGAGACTAACAGTGAGTCAGTATGAACCTAAACACACTGAAATGGAAGTGGTAACACCAGCTGTGCATGTGCATTAGATTCTAATAGCTACTGTAGATAGGTTGCAGTATAATTGCAATGCAGAAGCCACATCACTAGTAGTGCTGGGAATTGCCAGTGACCTCACGATATTATCACGTTACTTACGTGCCGATACGATATGATTTGTGATTCACACAATGCTATATAAACTCAGCAAAAAAAGAAACGTCCTCTCACTGTCAACTGCGTTCATTTTCAGCAAATTTAACATGTGTAAATATTTGTATGAACATAAGATTCAACAACTGAAACATAAACTGAACAAGTTCCACAGACATGTGACTAACATAAATTGAATAATGTGTCCCTGAACAAAGGGGGGGGGTCAAAATCATAAGTAACAGTCAGTATCTGGTGTGGCCACCAGCTGCATTAAGTATTGCAGTGCATCTCCTCCTCATGGACTGCACCAGATTTGCCAGTTCTTGCTGTGAGATGTTACCCCACTCTTCTACCAAGGCACCTGCAAGTTCTGGGGGGGGAATGGCCCTAGCCCTCACCCTTCGATCCAACAAGTCCCAGATGTGCTCAATGGGATTGAGATCCGGGCTCTTCGCTGGCCATGGCAGAACACTGACATTCCTGTCTTGCAGGAAATCACACACAGAACGAGCAGTATGGCTGGTGGCATTGTCATGCTGGAGGGTCATGTCAGGATGAGCCTGCAAGAAGGGTACCACATGAGGGAGAAGGATGTTCCCTGTAACACACAGCGTTGAGATTGTAGGCAATGACAACAAGCTCAGTCCGATGATGCTGTGACACACCGCCCCAGACCATGACGAACCCTTTACCTCCAAATTGATCCCGCTCCAGAGTACAGGCCTCGGTGTAACGCTCATTCCTTCGATGATAAACGCAAATCCGACCATCATCCCTGGTGAGACAAAACCGCGACTCGTCAGTGAAGAGCACTTTTTGCCAGTCCTGTCTGGTCCAGCGACGGTGGGTTTGTGCCCATAGGCGACGTTGTTGCCGGTGATGTCTGGTGAGGACCTGCCTTACAACAGGCCTACAAGCCCTCAGTCCAGCCTCTCTCAGCCTATTGCGGACAGTCTGAGCACTGATGGAGGGATTGTGCGTTCCTGATGTAACTCGGGCAGTTGTTGTTGCCATCCAGTACCTGTCCTGCAGGTGTGATGTTCGGATGTACCGATCCTGTGCAGGTGTTGTTACATGTGGTCTGCCACTGCGAGGACGATCAGCTGTCCGTCCTGTCTCCCTGTAGCGCTGTCTTAGGCGTCTCAGAGTATAGTATGGACATGGCAATTTATTGCCCTGGCCACATCTGCAGTCCTCATGCCTCCTTGCAGCATGCCTAAGGCACGTTCACGCAGATGAGCAGGGACCCTGGGCATCTTTCTTTTGGTGTTTTTCAGAGTCAGTAGAAAGGCCTCTTTAGTGTCCTTAGTTTCCATAACTGTGACCTTAATTGCCTACCGTCTGTAAGCTGTTAGTGTCTTGATGACTGTTCCACAGGTGCATGTTCATTAATTGTTTATGGTTCACTGAACAAGCACGGGAAACGGTGTTTAAACCCTTCACAATGAAGATCTGTGAAGTTATTTGGATTTTTACGAATGATCTTTGAAAGATAATGTCCTGAAAAAGGGACGGTTCCTTTTTTTCATATATATATATATATATATATATATATATATATATATATATATATATATATATATATATATACAGTGGGGAGAACAAGTATTTGATACACTGACAATTTTGCAGGTTTTCCTACTTACAAAGCATGTAGAGGTCTGTAATTTTTATCATAGGTACACTTCAACTGTGAGAGAAGGAATCTAAAACAAAAATCCAGAAAATCACATTGTATGATTTTTAAGTAATTCATTTGCATTTTATTGCATGACATAAGTATTTGATACATCAGAAAAGCAGAACTGAATATTTGGTACAGAAACCTTAGTTTGCAATTACAGAGATCATACGTTTCCTGTAGTTCTTGACCAGGTTTGCACACACTGCAGCAGGGATTTTGGCCCACTCCTCCATACAGACCTTCTCCAGATCCTTCAGGTTTCGGGGCTGTCGCTGGGCAATACGGACTTTCGGCTCCCTCCAAAGATTTTCTATTGGGTTCAGGTCTGGAGACTGGCTAGGCCACTCCAGGACCTTGAGATGCTTCTTACGGAGCCACTCCTTAGTTGCCCTGGCTGTGTGTTTCGGGTCGTTGTCATGCTGGAAGACCCAGCCACGACCCATCTTCAATGCTCTTACTGAGGGAAGGAGGTTGTTGGTCAAGATCTCGCGATACATGGCCCCATCCATCCTCCCTTCAATACGGTGCAGTCGTCCTGTCCCCTTTGCAGAAAAGCATCCCCAAAGAATGATGTTTCCACCTCCATGCTTCACGGTTGGGATGGTGTTCTTGGGGTTGTACTCATCCTTCTATTCCTCCAAACACGGCGAGTGGAGTTTAGAGCAAAAAGCTCTATTTTTGTCTCATCAGACCACATGACCTTCTCCCATTCCTCCTCTGGATCATCCAGATGGTCATTGGCAAACTTCAGACGGGCCTGGACATGCGCTGGCTTGAGCAGGGGGACCTTGCGTGCGCTGCAGGATTTTAATCCATGACGGCGTAGTGTGTTACTAATGGTTTTCTTTGAGACTGTGGTCCCAGCTCTCTTCAGGTCATTGACCAGGTCCTGCCGTGTAGTTCTGGGCTGATCCCTCACATTCCTCATGATCATTGATGCCCCACGAGGTGAGATCTTGCATGGAGCCCCAGACCGAGGGTGATTGACCGTCATCTTGAACTTCTTCCATTTTCTAATAATTGTGCCAACAGTTGTTGCCTTCTCACCAAGCTGCTTGGCTATTGTCCTGTAGCCCATCCCAGCCTTGTACAGGTCTACAATTTATCCCTGATGTCCTTACACAGCTCTCTGGTCTTGGCCATTGTGGAGAGGTTGGAGTCTGTTTGATTGAGTGTGTGGACAGGTGTCTTTTATACAGGTAACGAGTTCAAACAGGTGCAGTTAATACAGGTAATGAGTGGAGAACAGGAGGGCTTCTTAAAGAAAAACTAACAGGTCTGTGAGAGCCAGAATTCTTACTGGTTGGTAGGTGATCAAATACTTATGTCATGCAATAAAATGCAAATTAATTACTTAAAAATCATACAATGTGATTTTCTGGATTTTTGTTTTAGATTCCGTCTCTCACAGTTGAAGTGTACCTATGATAAAAATGACAGACCTCTACATGCTTTGTAAGTAGGAAAACCTGCAAAATCGGCAGTGTATCAAATACTTGTTCTCCCCACTGTATATATATAGTGATTCGGGACAGTGATTTTATTGTGATTTGATGTTCTAAACATATTGCTCACCATATGTCTGCTGCAGAGGGACAATAGAGAGCCACGATAAACGGAATGTTGATCAGTCAATAAAATAAAAGTGCTGAAAACGAATTGTCTCCCTATTTAAAAAGAAGATGGAGAATAAGCTATGAAGGAAAAATACTGGAGTTTTGGTGCAGATACAGCCAACTTCCGCAAAAATGATACTGCGATATTGTCAGAACAGTACAATATATCGTCAAAAATAATATCCCCGTCGTCCTCCCGAGTGGTGCAGTGGTCTAAGGCACTGCATCGCAGTTGCTGGCTGTGCCACTAGAGATCCTGGTTTGAGTCCAGGCTCTGTCGCAGCAGGCCACAACCGGGAAACCCATGGGGCGGCACACAATTGGCCCAGCGTCGTCCGGGAGGGGGGAGGGGTTTGACCGGCAGAGATGGCCTTGTCCCACCGCGCTCTAGCGACTCCTGTGGCGGGCCAGGCGCATGCACGCTGACACGGTCGCCAGGTTTACAGTGTTTCCTCCGACACATTGGTGTGGCTGGCTTCCGGGTTAAGCGGGCATTGTGTCAAGAAGCAGTGCGGCTTGGTTGGGTCGTGTTTCAGCAATCAGACAATTGGATACCACAAAATTGGGGGTAAAAAAATTACATCAAATATTATCCCAAAATGTAACTATCGTCCCCCCCATCACTAATCAACACCACATCCTTACATGTCAGATCAATGGTGCCAACTCAGAACATTTCATACACTGTGATTGTTGTTCCAGTGAGTTTGGCAGGTCTGTTGCTTGCGAAAATAGGCATGACAATGATGTATTCTGGACTTACATTCGCAGAGAACTCACCGTCTGCGACTGGTTCCCTTTGATGCCAATGTTGGCCACGTTGAGTCCATCTATGACCACGTCAAAGGCCGGCTTCCGCTTGACAAAGTTCTTGAAGCTCTCCAGCTCCTAGGAGAGGGAGAAACACTTGGTTACCCAAGCTTCCGGTTTATGTGGTTGAATGTTTTATGCTTCCATTTGAAATGTTTGTGCATGCCAAGTCCATATTATATTTAATATTTTTTAAATGAAATGTCTCACAGCTATCAGGTGATCTATGAGGGGGTGGGAAATTCACATACTTATTCACAAAGAAATACTCGAAAGTCTTGAGCACCAGCTCAGGATGCATGCTGGTCTGTACATAACAAGGATGAACTTCAGTAGCAGGGCAAGCTAAATCAAACATGGCATGGTCAATATTTACTTAACTCGACAGCCAGGACTTCCCTCTCGCTCTTGTTTTTCTTTCATTGTTTCCGTTTCAATGGGAACCTGGACTGGCTCCAGATATAAATCTGGCAGTACACAGTACAGTGCAGAATTTATGGATAGGCCACATGCCAACCCAGGCCACACCTCCACCTGTCTGTCTGTCTATCATGTACATTCTACACTGCATGTATGCATAGGTCTCATGTTGCTGTCACTGCTGCTTAGTACATAGGAAATAGAGATCCACTGACACATGAACGTTATGAGTTTGGTAAATACTTTTTTCTCGATTGCGACATACATGGTCAGTCTTGTTTGCGTTCTCAGGAAACATGGTGTATATATTAGCATCTATATGTGATGAAAAAAATGGGGGGAAATGGATTGCGACATATATATTTTTATTAATTTCATCACATATAGATGCCAATATATTCACCATGTTCCCTGAGAATGCAACAAGACAGACCAACTACAGCCTACAAACCAACAAATAATGTGGTATAAGTGTCCATTATACAATACTGTAGCCCATGGAACAGGCCAGTACTTTCACTTCTTTGTCTCTGCTAGCAAAGAGCCTGAAAAATCCCCTAACACCCCCAATACAAACCTAAAAGTCCACCAGAACAACCGTAAAGTACTGTATACACCTGAGAAAAAAAATAAAAAAAACTGTAGCAAATTTAGCTAAAGCTTTGTAAGCAACAGCATCGCAATGAGACATCTGTATGGGACGGAAAGAGGAATAATATTTGGGGAATCCCTCTGTGGTGCAGAAGGGAGAACGAGTTCTGCAACTAAAGGACATTAAGTATTGAAGAAACATTCAGGCCCTGTTTCAGGCCATAGACATTCACATACATCTTGTTAACTAATAGCCTGGGGACGAGCTTACTTTCCCCTTTACTTCACCTCTACCTTATTAACACAGCTTGTTGTGTTTCTATCTGCTCCCCTGCAGCACTAGCAGTTGTCATGGCGAGTTGAGGTACACAATGGGACTGGAAGAACTGGGAAATCCCAGAGGTTGTAGGGCCACGTGACTTGTGCCTAGATGTCATTTTTGATGGAGTCAGAGACAATGGATCTCCACTCTAGTTCCATTGTGGAGGGAATGGGTTTAGCTGAGCACAGCATGGCACCCACCCAGTTACACTTGATAGGATGCACCTTTGCATCTCTCCAGAGTTTCTCCCTGGTAGGGAGAGATGATTTTACATTTGATGGCTCTTCTTCATTGTTCTTGCATAACTGAGTTTTCCACATGGAAAAAGGAGACAATGCTGAGAAACAATTTTATCAACTGCGTATCTGCAATACTGTCTGGAACCAATAAAATGTCTAAATCACCAAGGAGCCTACATTACCGTTCAAAAGTTTGGGGTCACTTAGAAATGTCCTTGTTTTTGAAAGAAAGCTAATTTTTTGTATATTAAAATAACATCAAATTGATCAGAAATACAGTGTGGACATTGTTGATGTTGTAAATGAATATTCTAGCTGGAAACGGCAGATTTTTTATGGAATATCTACATAGGCGTACAGAGGCCCATTATCAGCAACCATCACTCCTGTGTTCCAATGGCACATTGTGTTAGCTAATCCAAGTTTATCATTTTAAAAGGCTAATTGATCATTAGAAAACCCTTTTGCAATTATGTTAGCACAGCTGAAAACTGTTGTGCTGATTTTAAAGAAGCAATAAAACTGTCATTCTTTAGACTAAATGAGTATCTAGAGCATCAGCATTTGTGGGTTCAATTACAGGCTCAAAATGGCCAGAAACAAAGACCTTTCTTCTGAAACTCATCAGTTTATTCTTGTTCTGAGAAATTAAGGCTATTCCATGCGAGAAATGGCCAAGAAACTGAAGATCTCATACAATGCTGTGTACTACTCCCTTCACAGAACAGCGCAAACGGGCTCTAACCAGAATAGAAAGAGGCCCTGGTGCACAACTGAGCAAGAGGACAAGTACTAGTTCAAGTCGCTAGAGCTCGATGAGCCAAACCCTCCCCTAACCCGGACGATGCTGGGCCAATTGTGCGCCGCCCTATGGGGCTCTCGGTCACGGGATCGAACCCCAGGCTGTAGTGGCGCCTCAGTACTGCGACTTCACAGACAATTTCAATCTCTCCTTGTCCTAGTCTGTAATCTCAACATGCTTCAAACTGATCACCATTGTCCCAGTTCCCAAGAACTCCAAGGTAACCTGCCTAAAATACTGTAATCATCCTGGCACTCACATCTGTAATTATGAAGTGCTTTGAAAGGCTGGTCATGACACACATCAACACCATCATCCCAGACACCATGGACCCAGCCCAATTCGCATACCGCCCCAATAGATTGACAGATGACGCAAAATGTCAATTCACACTGCCCTCTCCCATCTGGACAAGAGGGGAAAAAACTATGTGAGAATGTTGTTCAGACTACAGCTCAGCGTTCAACACCATAGTCCCCTCCAAGCTCATCGCCAAGTTGGGGACCTTGGGACTGAACACCTTCCTCTGCAACTGGGTCATGGACTTCCTAACGGGCTGGCCCAAGGTGGTGAAGGTAGGCAACAACACCTCTGCCACGCTGACTCTCAACATGGGGGGCCCTCAGGGGTGTGTGCTTAGTCCACTCCTGTACTCCCTATCCACCCAAGACTGTGTGGCCACGCACGACTACAACATCATCAAATTTGCTGGCAACACAACGGTCGGCCTGATCACCGACGGCAATGAGACAGCCTACAGGGAGGTCAGAGACATAGCATTGTTGTGCCAGGACACCAATCTCTCCCTCAACGCTAGTAAGACCAAGGAGCTGATCGAGGACTACAGGAGAAAGAGGGGAGAGCACGCCCCCATCCACATCGATCAGGCTGTAGTGGAGCAGGTCGTGAGCTTCACGTTCCTTGCCTTCCACATCATTAAGGACTTAACATGGCCCACTCACACCTGCACAGTAGGGTGACCACATGTCCCAGATTGTGCAGGACAGTCTTACATTTTGGTACTTGGTCCCGTGTCCCACAACCAAACAATCAGGTTCCACATTTAATCAACAAATTCAAACACTACTAATTTAGAAAAAAAAGGTTGAGGGGGGTCACACAGACAGACTACACTGTCCAGCAAAATCATCCTGTTGTCCCGCATTTGGGTATTTTAAATGTGGTCAGCTTCTACCCCCACGCCATAAGACTGCTAAATAGTTAATCAAATGGTTACCCGGACTATCTGCCCGGAACCTACTGTCTCTATGCAAACTCACAAGACTATATATACACACTATATACACACACTACACTGACACTTTCACACAAAACACAATCACATACACTACATAAGCACACAAACACAAACCGACACAAAACAAACACACAAACATACACTCTTACACTATATGTTGCTGCTACTCTGTTCTTCATTTTACTCTTACTATTATATATCCAGATAATGTCACTTTACCCTGCTTCATGTACATACAGTGCATTCGGAAAGTATTCAGACCCCTTGACTTTTTCCAACAACAAAAAATCTACATTAACATAAGTATTCAGACCGTTTACTCAGTACTTCGTTGAAGCACCTCTGGAGCGATTACAGCCTTGAGTCTTCTTGGGTATGACGCTACAATCTTGCCACGGTATTTGTGGAGTTCCTCCTATTCTTCTCTGCAGATCCTCTCAAGCTCTGGCCGGTTGGGATGGGGAACGTCACCCAACAGCTATTTTCAGGTCTCTCCAGAGATGTTCGATCAGGTTCCGGCAATGGCTGGGCCACTCAAGGACATTCAGAGACTTGTCACTCCTGCGTTGTCTTGGCTATGGGCTTACGGTCGTTGTCCTGTTGGAAGGTGAACCTTCGACCCCAGTCTGAGGTCCTGACCAGGTTTTCATCAAGGATCTCTCAGTACTTTGCTCCGTTCATCTTTCCCTCGATCCAGACTAGTCTCCCAGTCCCTGCCGCTGAAAAACATCCCCAAAGCATGATGCTGCCACCACCATGCTTTACCGTAGGGATGGTGCCAGGTTTCCTCCAGACATGACTCTTGGCATTCAGGCTAAAGAGTTCAATCTTGGTTTCATCAGACCAGAGAATCTTGTTTTTCATGGTCTGAGAGTCCTTTAGGTGCCTTTTGGCAAACTCCAAGCAGGCTGTCATGTTCCTTTTACTGAGGAGAGGCTTCAGGCTGGCCACTCTATCAAAAAGGCCTGATTGGTGGAGTGCTGCAGAGATGATTATCCTTTTGGAAGGTTCTTGGGGACCTTCAATGCTGCAGAAATGTTTTGGTACCCTTCCCCAGATCTGTTCCTCAACACAAACCTGTCTCGGAGCTCTAAGGACAATTCCTTCGATCTCATGGCTTGGTTTTTGCTCTGACATGCACTGTTTTAAAAACCTGTTTTCGCTTTGTCATTATGTGGTATTGTGTGTAGATTGATGAGGAAAAACGATATTTAATCAATTTTAGAATAAGGTTGTAACGTAACAAAATGTGGAAAAGGGGAAGGGGTCTGAATACTTCCGAATGCACTGTATCTATCTGAAATACCTCATCCAAGCAATCATTTCATGGTAAATCCTATACCCGTAGTATTTAGCACGTGACAAATAACATTTGCTTTGATATCTTAATAGCATTAGGCTATACAGTGACATTCCACATAACTGTATTCAATCCAACCTCCCAAAACAAAAATTGTAGATAAAAATACATGTGGCTGTTCCACCGGTCTGTCATCTCCCTCTAGTCTAAAGCGCGAGGAACAGGTTGTTATGTTATGTTCTATGGCTGGGTCTATATTCTAAAACCCTGCAAGCCAGGGTGTTCCCTGTCAACCTGCTGCAAAATGTTGCCCTTTATATCCTGGTTAGTTACAGAGCAACAATAATATCTTACTTCTCAGTGCAAGACTATGTTATGCTTATTCTAGGAATTCACCTCTGAAAGTATTAACTGGGACAGAGCGAGAAATAGGCTAATATAAAGCAGTGCTGCACCGCAGACAAACCATACCGAGTGGGTTCTAATTTTAATCTGTGAATCATAGACAAAATGATTTAATAAAAAATGGTACCGTTGCTTTTCAATTTGTTCTATATGCATTTTTCTTGCACTCTTTCATGTGATAGACTTTACAATGAAGTTGAACCTTGCAAAGAAAACACCAATGCTGCATAGGAGCAAAGCTCCTGCCCCAGGACCGAGGGCGTTATTTTTCAGTGCCTCACACTGGTTTCACATCATAAACTACTCACTCATGTAACCATGGGGGGTTAGAGTCAGCGCAAGCACACACACGCACACACACACACACACAGGGACTTTCCAGGGTCACTCATGTGAGAGCCTGTTGAGGGTTGAAATGTGAAACTCTTTTGTGCAGCTTATATGACTGCAGCAGGCCAGAAAATGTCCAAGCTATGCCCAGATATAAACAAGACTAGTGTTACCTAAAGCAACAAAGAGGGATTACAGCTCAGAACAGGGACTTAACAATGTATTACAGTTCATCCTGACATGCAATTGAGTAATCAAAGGAAATTGCATTTCCCAAATAAACTGCCATGAAATAGCATATCACTTTATTATACAATATACACTGAGTGTACAAAACATTAGGAACACCTGCTCTTTCCATGACGTACTGACCAGGTGAATCCAGATAATATATGATCCCTGATTGATGTCACTTGTTAAATCCACTTCAATCAGTGTAGATGAAGGGGGAGACAGGTTAAAGAAGGATTGTTAAGCCTTGAGACAATTGAGACATGGATTGTGTATGTGTGCCATTCCGACGGTGAATGGACAAGACAAAAGTTTTAAGTGTCTTTGAACGGGGTATGGTAGTAGGTGCCAGGCGCTGCTGGGTTTTTCACACTCAACAGTTTCCTGTGTGCATCAAGAATGGTCCACTATCCAAAGGACATCCAGCCAACTTGACACAACTGTGGGAAGTATTGGAGTCAACATGGGATAGCATCCCTGTGGAACACTTGACACCTTGTAGAGTCCATGCCCTGACAAAGTAAATCTGTTCTGAGGGCAAAAAGGGGTGCAACTCAATATTAGGAAGGTGTTCCTAATGCTTTGTACATCTGTACAAAAATTATATTTCCCATGCTACAGTATCTATAAAGGATAGTTCCCATTGCGCTAACACTAGTTAGCATTGGCTTGTGAAACTACCTCTAACTTCCTTCCTACTCGACAGACACAAAACATTCATCCACAAGTTTATCTGACTCTGGGAAAGTAGATACAGGGCCACATTGCCAAAATCAAAAACTATCCCTTTAAGCCAAAACAGATTTAACACAGTAGTTCTCAGTGGTGGAAAAGGTACCCAATTGTCATACTTGAGCAGAAGTAAAGATACCTCAATAAAAAATGACTCAAGTAGAAGTGAGTCAAGCAGTAAAATATTACTTGAGGAAAAGTCTAAAAGTACTGCACAACAACAACACTTTCTGTGGCAAACAGAAGCAGAAGGATCTCTGCACCCCATTCAATGAGAGTGCAACAGAGGTGGTTTGGTGTTCCATGCATGTGATGAGCAACCTTGCCTGAGACCGGAATTAGCTTGACTGATGCGCTTTCTAACCCAGATATCCTGTGTGCCAGACAATGCAACTTTTCAGGTCTCAGACAAGTTACTCATCACACAAACATGGTCACTGATCCACCTGTGTTACACTTCAACCCCTTTTGACCTACTCCTTGAAGAGACCCATCCAAGCCACAGGACCAATGCCTAAGCTTTAGCTCAATAGGCTAACACAGTCAGAAACATGTTAACCTTATAATGACTACCCTTGCCGGAGACTTAAACGTACACGTCTAACACAAACTAACACATGTCAAACTAACACGTCTTCAGGTCTCAGGCAAGGGTCTCATCACATAAGCATGGATCACCAAACCACGCTCTTTTGATGAGTAACCTTGCTGGATCTTGAATACTTGTATTAGTGTAGCAGATTGGGATCTGTGAAACTCACTCCTCAGTCTGCGCAATTTTAGAAGGCCTCTCCATATGAGCTGAATCAGGGGGAAGCAGTACTCGCTAAGCAGTCAACGTGATGTCCTTTACAATGGTGCCACTGGACTTGGATCTACAGATGCGCTGGTTCAACAACTGGGGTCGCTGTGGAGTGAGTTTAGGGGGTGAACGTAGCAGATAGGGATCTGTGAAACACACTCATAAGCCTGAAGCTTCGACCCTTGTGCAATTGAAGAAGGCCTTTTTAAATACCTTGGTGGGTTGCAACACTTCAGGAGGGTGGTCAAGTATGTTTGCAAGGCAGAGGTCCTGTGTTCGAGTCTCAGTATGAGCTGAATCAGGGGGATGCGGTACTCGTTAAGCAAGCAATGTGTCATCCTTTACATTAAACTCATGAACGGATCCCTATAGGCTTTAGCTAAGTGGGCTAACACATAGAGCAGGGTAATATGGGTATAAATCCATATTGTGATCAACTGCCTGAATTGATGCGATAACGATAAATAGAACGATATGTTTATAACAATGTGCAATTGTTTTGTTTGTTATTATCCTTTAAACTACTACAACTAGTTTGATGGTTGTGGCCATCAATTGTCCCATTAACAATCAGCCATATCAGCAAACATATTTAATTTCAAACTTTACATTTCTATGGTATAGGCTACTTACCGTAATGAACGATATCAGCAAAATGCCTGCAATAAGTGAAAGATATGGACGGTGTCGATCATTTTCGGTTTATTGTCCCAGCTCTACTAACAAAGTCTTGTGACATGCAAGAGCCCTGGTTCAAACCCTGTCAGTCACAAGAACAAGATTAAATAGGGAGTGGAACGGCTATCCTTAGAAGGGCTATGACAGGGCTATTCAACTATATTCTAATGTGGGCCAAACTGTTGACACTCCTAACACGGCCTGTGATCATCATAGCAGGAAACAGAAGGCACGTCCACGTTCCAGAAAGTCTTAACTTTAAACATAAATGACCACATATAGGACAATGACAAATTGAGGTAAGCTAGTTACAGTACACTTATTTTGACCTGAGAAGAGCCTACAAGCAGCTATCATCAAATAGCCTTACAATGAGGTGAAACGGGTCTTCGCCAGTAAAGGGTCAAATGTATTTTGTCACTTACATATTGACCAGCCTTTACCAATGTTTGAAATGTGTGGCTGTGCTGACTGACTCTAAAAGCGGGCTCAGTGCAGATGCAGAGAGAGAGACGGGGAGATACATGTTCTGCAACTGGAAATCCCCATCATCTCATCTAATTGTGGAACAGGCCTGATCCCTTGAAGGACGACTTGCTATTTTAATCAGTAGACCCCCAAGCTCATACAACTGGCCCTCATGCAGCAAAATATCTTGTTTAATTCAGGAGATAAACCACTAATAAACAACAGCAAACCCTAAGAGTAAAGCAAGATCAGCCCTGAACAACACTGAATCATGAAACACTGCATTTAATGGCTGAAAAGTTTGACCAATATTTAAAAAATGTAGCCCCAAAACATCAAAGGAATAGTTCAATCCAAAATAAAACTTTGCCATAGGTTTTTCACATTTCTTGTGCAATTCTCAATGTGTGCATGTGGAGAAATCTGCAGTGCTTGTCGTTGAATTCACATGTGCAGATTTGTTTTGATACGACACTAGCACTATCTAGTGGCCATTGTACTCAACTATTTTCTGCTGTCGAACTACACGCTGAACAAAAATATAAACGCAACATGTCAAGTGTCGGTCCCATGTTTCATGAGATTAAATAAAAGATCCCAGAAATGTTCCATAAGCACAAAAAGCTTATTTATCTCACATTTATCTCACATCTCACTTATTTATCTCTAACATCCCTGTTATTGAGCATTTCTCATTTGCCAAGATAATCCATCCACCTGACAAGTGTGCAGTGGTGGAAAAAGTACCAAATTGTCATACTTGAGTAAAAGTAAAGATACCTTAATAGAAAATGACTCAAGTAAAAGTGAAAAAGTCACCCAGTAAAATACTACTGGAGTAAAAGTCTAAAAGTATCTGGTTTTAAATATACTTAAATATCAGAAGTAAATGCATTTGCAAAAATATACTAAAGTAAACGTACAAGTGTAAATCATTTCAAATTCCTTAAATTAAGCAAACCAGACGGCACAATTTTCTAGTTTTTAAAATGTATGGATAGACGGGGCACACTCCAACAGTCGGACATCATTTACAAACAAAGCATTTGTGTTTAATGAGTCCTCCAGATCAGAGGCAGTATGGATGACCAGGGATGTTCTCTTGATAAGTGCGTGAATTTCACCATTTTCCTGTGCTGCTAAGCATTCAAAATGTAACAAGTACTTTTGGGTGTCAGGGAAAATGTATGGCGTAAAAAGTACATAATTTTGTTTGGGAATGTAGTGAAGTAAAAGTAGTCAAAAATATGAATAGTAAAGTCAAATACAGATATCCCAGAAAACTACTTAAGTAGTACTTTAAAGTATTTTTACTTAAATACTTTACACCACTGCAAGTGTGGCATATCAAGAAGCTCATTAAATGGCACGATCATTACACAGGTGTATTTTGTGCTGGGGACAATAAAAGGCCACTCTAAAATGTGCAGTTTTGTCACACAACACAATGCCACATATGTCTCAAGTTTTGAGGGAGCGTGAAATTGGCATGCTGACTGCAGGAATGTCCACCTGTGCTGTTGTCAGATAACCGATTGTTAATTTCTCTACCATAAGCTGCCTCCAACATCATTTTAGAGAATTTGGCAGTATGTCCAACTGGCTTCACAACCGCAGACCGTGTGTATGGCATCGTGTGGGCAAGTGGTTTGCTGATGTCAAAGTTGTGTCAACAGAGTGTCCATGGTGGTGGTGGGGTTATGGTATGGGCAGATATGAACTACGGACAACGAACACAATTGCATTTTATCGATGGCAATTTGAATTCAGAGATACCGTGACGCGATTCTGAGGCCCATTGTCATGCCATTCATTCGCAGCCATCACCTCATGTTTCAGCATGATAATGCACGGCTCAATAGCTTCGCACAGCCATTGAGGAGAGGTGGGACAACATTCCACAGGCCACAATCAAAAGCCTGATCAACTCTATGTGAAGGAGATATGTCGCACTGCATGAGGCAAATGGAGGTCACACCAGATACTGACTGGTTTTCTGATCCACACCCTTACCTTTTTTTTAAGGTAGCTGTGACCAACATTTGCATATCTGTATTCCCAGTCAAATCCATATATTACGGCCAAATTCATTTATTTCAATTGACTGATTTCCTTATATGAACTGTAACTCAGTAAAATCTTTGAAATTGTTGCATGTTGCGTTTATATTACAACCAACTGTACTCAAAAGGATTGGCTGACCAATTACATAAAGCTGATCTGTAGTGTAGACAATTTGCATAATGTGTGTGGACACTATCAATGCAGAGACAGAGGACAAGAGGGAGACAAACTAAGAAAAAGAGGTTCCCAAACCTCTGGAGTGGTCTTATTGAAGATGTCTCTGCCTTGGATCACATCCCCCATCACCCTGTCTTTGAGCTGGGCGTACTCCTCCCGACTCAGCTGGATGGACTCCAGCTCTGCCTGGCAGCTCCGACACACTCCCCTGGTTAAAAAGGCAAAGGTAACAGGGTCAGAGGGTAATAAAGAATTTACATTTTCCAGCCATCTAGATTTCGAATAGAAGTAGAAGAAGTAGTGTATGAAGTGCTGATTCAAACTCTAAATTCATTAGGTCTAATGGTTTAATGAAGAAAATGAAAATAAAGTTTGTTGTTACCTGGGGTCTACGGGGGACCAGCTGCCAATCCACTTCTGTTCTGGAAGACTGGCAGGAGAAGATATCATAATCAAACCAAAATAGGCACAGCCCATGCTTTGTCCCAATAACATTGTGTGATTGTAGGCCTGTTTAGTAACCTATATTCAGGACTTACCTCTCAAACCAAGCTTTGATATCTTTAGCCAGAGTCTCCTCGGGATAGATTTGGTTGTCCCTCATATGGAGCAGGATGGACTGCAGCCCGTCCTCGTGGCCCTGATGAGAGAGACCACACTGGAACAGGGCCTGCCATGTCTCCTGGTTGGGAATGAGGCCCTTCTCCATCAGCTCAGCATACAGGGCCCAGGCAGTGTCACCGTCACCATGCAGCACCGCCCCAGCGATGGTATCGCCGTAGTTACGCGGTGATGGCGTGATGGCCCTCTTGATGTTCTCCAGGATGGTCAGCGCCTCCTTCCAGCGTTCTGTCCTGCTGAAGCCCTTTATGAACAGGCTGGAGGCTCCAGTGTCTAATGTCCTGAACCGGCTCCTCATGATATCATACATGTCAAACACCTCAGAGTGGTGGCCGCTGCCGACACACAGGGTGAGGTACCGCAGTAGCAGCTCGTAAGACAGCGTACCGGTATCCATGGCAACATAGGCCAGCAGGGACTTGGCCACGTTAATGTCTGTCCCATCAGCCAGCATTGATGACATCATCCGGATGTCAAAGCGATCAGGATTCGGTGAAGTCAATTTTAGGCTCTTCCACTCTGAGGCAGTGAGAGGGTGGTCTGGGGGTTCCACTCTCTTGTTCTTTCTGGGGAAGTTTGGTTCCTCCTCAGCCCTCTTCTTTTGGTATTCAGCAGTTCTCTTGGCTGTCCCAGCAGCAAACACTGACTTGGGAAAAGAGAGCCTCTCTCTGATATTGAATTCCCTCTGTCTGTCGTCTTTCCTGTTGTTACCTGCATGTCTACTCCCTCCTTTAGTGCATAAAAGTCTGGAACTAACTGATAGCTTGCTAATCACATTATTCAGGGGAGTAAAGCCAGCAGTGCTTGGATTAAACAGTGGGCTAATGTATTTCAGACATATTCTTGTTTTTAATATCAGGAGGGAGCTCATAGTTAGTAACAATATACTACTACTGTACACTGTCAGATGTGCTGTCTCATGTCTGTGTTGAAAACAAAAAACAGTCAAGTGAAGTCAGAAATGAGAAATGAGGTTCAAACTAATTAGCTAGCTAGAGACTTTAATTGACATTGCCTATAAACAAACAACCAGCTTGCCGGTTTTATTATTTCGATAAGGAGTCAGGAGGCCCAATATCTACATGCACTTGTTTTGGATGATAATTTGGCTAAATAAATGTAGCTAAATAACACTTTACGGAGTATTCACCTGCAGAAGAAGGCATGCCTGTGATCAGAAAGTCGCATTTTATGACGTCACAATCATGTGACATTGCAGTTCAGAGGTCACGTCGATAGCCGACCAATCCCAAGCGAGCTACGATTGTTTAGAAATTTTAGAGACGCTGGAGTTAGAAGTTATCATAACTTTGGTTAGCTACTTTTCCTGTTATTACGAATAAACAGAAGTAAAATGTCAAACGATAAGTTAGTGTGGAAAGAGGTTTTGAAAAGAAGATTGGCATCCTCCATGAATGGTTTGCTGCATCCATATATTGGTTGTGTTTATTTAAGTATCTAGCTAGGCAAATTTAATAGAAACCTGAATAGCTAGTTAACGTTACTTCTTTATTTTTGAGTAAGAAGTAGCTATCCAGCTAGATAACTAACTACCGGTAGCCACACTAGCCATCTACCCACGTATTTCAATGATTGAACCTTCACACAGCCTTATTGTGACAACATGTTACGTTGACTTATCAATTTCTGTTCACATGAGAGGACTGAGGAGAAGAAAGTAGACGAGACAATACTCTTCACTAAATACTACACAGAGTGGAGGGGAGGACGCAGCACAGAGAACTACAAGAACATTCCACGCTTCTACTACAGGGCAAGCAATTGCATTTTCTGACAATCTCTAACATTCTAACTAAACATTTTAACTAATCAACAATTTTTAACAGCTTTATAGCCTACAATAATTATGATATTATTGACGTGTGTCATGTTTAATGAAGTCTTTTATCTTTGTGACCCATATAGCTTCCTGCAGAGGATGAAGTTCTCCGACAGAAACTGCGAGAGGAGTCCAGAGCCATCTTTCTGCAGAGGAAGAGCCTGGAGCTTCTGAACAAATGAGGAGTTACAGGTGAGACTAACATCTGGCAGAATCAAACACATGTTTATTAAAATAGAAAGCTTTACAAGCACCAGAAAAGTGCATAAGTCTATTCAAGTAATCAAACCTAATTATTTGACCTAAATCTTCTTTCTGTTATATAGATCCTTTGGTTTCTGCTGGACCAAGTGTCACCCATGACAGGAGAAGAGGCAATTATAAGCTATGACTGTTTTCTGAAGTTTGGAGACAAAGCAGGAGTAAAGTGCAAGTGAGTACTCTGCATATTAGTCATTTTGGAGCCACCACTTTTTATTTTATTTTTAAAAATTTGATCCCCTAATTCTCCCCAATTTCGTGGTATCCAATTGTTAGTAGTTACTGTCTTGTCTCATTGCTACAACTCCCGTACGGGCTCGGGAGAGACGAAGGTCGAGAGCCATGCGTCCTCCGAGAAACAACCCAAACAAGCCGCACTGCTTCTTAACACAGCGCGCATCCAACCTGGAAGCCAGGCGCACCAATGTGTCGGAGGAAACACCGTACACCTAGCGACCTGGTCAGCGCGCACTGCGCCCGGCCCGCCACAGGAGTCGCTAGTGCGTGATGAGACAAGGATATCCCTACCGGCCAGACCCTCCCTAACCCGGACGACGCTAGGCCAATTGTGCGTCGCCCCATGGACCTCCCGGTCGCGGCCGGCTGCGACAGAGCTAGGGCTCGAACCCAGAGTCTCTGGTGGCACAGCTAGCAACCTGGTCTAAGACCACTGCGCCACCCGGGAGGCCCTGTTTTGTGCTAACACTCCCTCAGCTGGATGGCCTGGAGACGTCCTTCTATTCCTTCTATGTCTGCACCGCTGTCCGCAAGTTCTTCTTCTTCCTGGATTCTTTACGGATTGGTTAGATAACTAACCAGAAACACTAGTCAAATGTGCAGACTTATACATGTATTCCTATCTGTAAGATTCCGATGATTGATCATGCCTACAACTTGTTTGCCTGTGCCCACTCTTACAAACAAACATCTTGCTCCATTTATTTATGTTAATTTCCAGGGGAAATTAAGATTCAAAACATCTTGGCCTGCAGTTTTTTTGGATGATCTACTTAAGCTAAGAGATGAGGAGCTTTCCAAGAAGAGCCAGGAATCCAACTGGTTCTCTGCACCCTCTGCTCTTCGAGTTTATTGTAAGCAGCAGCTATTTGATTTCAACATTTTGCCTAATAGACATCGGACTAATCTGAAGCCGGTAATACCTGAATGTTAAAATAAAAAAAGGTACTCT